>NW_026699527.1:0-178152 GCF_030435755.1 Ochotona princeps
TGGTGTCCGACCCGCCTCCCTCCCGCTCTGATTGGCCCTGGGAGGCTCGGCCCACTCTGGGTTGGCCAGTAAAACAAGTCTTTGCGAAGGTCTCCAGGAGTGAACTACGGAAGCCGACGCGGGCCAATCCTTCAACTTGTGGCGCTAGCATCCCGTGGGGACGCCGGTTCGAATCCAGGCTGCCTCTCTTCCCATCAGCTCCCTGCTTGTGGCCTAAGAAAGCAGCAGAGGAAGACCCAAGGACTCCTTATTAGTCCTTCCTTATTTATAAGTATATATATTTAAATTGCATTTAAAAATATTGTTTATCCTTATCGCAAAGTCAGATATACAGAGAGGAGGAGAGACAAAGAGGAAGATCTTCCATCTGATGATTCACTCCCAAGTGGCTGTAATGGAGTTGAGCTGATTTGAAGCCAGGAGCTTCTTCCAGGTCTCCCTCGTGGGTGCAGGGTACCAAGGCTTTGAGCTGTCCTCAACTGCTTTCCCAGGCCACAAGCAGGGAGCTGGATGGGAAGTGGAGCTGCCGGGACTAGAACCGGTGCCCATATGGCATCCTGGCGCGCTCAAGGTGAGGACTTTAGCTGCTAAGCCACACCTCCGGGCCCACGAGCCCAGGTTTTAAGGTCCCTAGTTTCTGGGTAGCAGAGGACCTGGGAACTTGGTGTTACAGAGAGCAAGAGAGATCATGCCAGACACAAGTGAAGGATGTGAGGGGTGCCTTCATTAACCAAGCTTGGTGACAGCAGCCCCGGCCACACCTCAGGAACCACAGCCCCACAGGGCTGAAGGCAGGGGTTTCCAAGCTGCCATGGGTACACAGCAGCCAAGCATCTGCAGTGCCGTGGTGCCCGTTACACGTTCCTCAATAACCCAACCAGCTTACACCTTGCTAGGCCAGTCAGCTGGCAAGTGTGTTTACAGAAGCAGACAGCTGGCCGAGCTGAATGGCTAAATCATTACCTAGCAAGCACCGGGATCCCCATAGGGATGGCAGTTCGTGTCCTGGCTGCTCCACTTCCCATCCAGTTCCCTGCCTGTGACCTGGGAAAGCAGTGGAGGACGGCCCAAAGCCTTGGGACCCTGCACCCGTGTGGGAGACCTGCAAGAAGCTCCTGGCTCCTGGCTTCGGATCGGTGCAGCACTGGCCATTGCAGCCGCTTGGGGAGTGAATCATTGAATGGAAGATCTTCCTCTCTGTCTCTCCTCCTCTCTGTATTATCTGACTTTGCAATAAGAATAAATTTAAAAAATCTTTAAAAATATCCCGTGTGTTCACTGTTGCGGGGTGCCATCGCCCAGCTGCACCACGCCACATTGGGTGATCATGTAATTTCATGCATGGGGACCACACATGTGTCTGGGATGGGTGTCCAGGTCTCCTCCCTGGGACATCGCTCTCCTTTCCCCTACTTTTGAGGGGGGGGCAAAAACCCAGCCAGAGCCAGGCCAACACCCCAAAGCAAAGCATCCCCTCTCTGCCTCTGTCCCTGGCCAGCCAGCCCCTCCCAGGGCCATCCCAGGGCTCACGGCAGCTACTACCAGTGAGGGCTGGGGAGCTCGTGACCCAGTCAGCTAGGTGACGTTACAGTCCCAGTCTCCCCCGCCCCAGGGCTCCCCCACTCACCAGGGAACACAGCGATGGTGGCCCCACATACCTGATAGCAGCCTCCAGCGTCTGTTACGCCTGATAATGACAGGCGGGGAGGCTGTGCCAAGTCCCGCCACCAGCACCGTTGTTGCTGTGTTGGCTGAGGAGGGGGGAGGTATGCAGGGGAAAGGAAGCGGGTGGGGTGGGTCCTGAGCCCCTTCCCACAGTGCCCATTCTGCCTGCCACCCCTTGGCTAGCAGCAGGGCCGACCTACCCACCCCGCTCTCTCTTTCCTCGGATACCCTCTCTGAGTCTGCACCCAGATACACAGCACCCCCCGCCCCTGACACCTGACTTGGCATTGGCAAACACGGTTGGTGCTGGTCCCCAGACACGCTGAGGTGAGGTCTGCTCCCCAGAAAGTCACCCACTCCGCCCCCTTGCCTTGCCGGCCTGACCTTTTATCAGGCGCCCTGGCCAATCAAGCGAGGGCAGACAGGAGCCCTTCCAGGGGCCCATCGGAGAGGCGGAGCCCGTGCCGCCCGCACCACATCGCAGCCAGAAGAGCGGCAGGCAGCTGGAGCCCCCGGGGTGGGCACCACAGCCATGGCCACGGCTGAGACTGCGCTACCTTCCATCAGCACCCTCACTGCCCTGGGGCCCCTCCCGGAGACCCAGGAATATTTCAAGGTGGAGTGTGGGTGGGCTGGCTGGGGGGGAGGGATTCGGGGTGACAGTTGGGTGTCTAGGGTCCAGAGTTCCATTTAGCTGTGGGCCAGGTCTGGGGGTGGGGGGCTCAGGGTTCCATCTAGCTGTGGGCCAGGACTTGGGGAGACAGGCAGAAAGAAGCCAGAGGAAGGCGTCAGAGCTAGAGCTGGGACTGGGTGGTGGTGATGGGCATTGGGGTGGGGGCTTGGTTGAGAGCAGGGGCTTGCGGTTCTAGGAGGAACCCATTTCCACATTAGCAAACTGAGGCTTTGAAATCCCCTGGATAGACATGGTGCGTTGCACGGAGGCGTCTGATGTTCTGATAGGAAATTTTGAGAATTCTCCTTGTTAGGGGATGGATGGCGGGTGGGGGAAGGGAGGGGAAACTGAGTCAAGGATCCGCCACCCACTCCCGCTCCTCCAACCTCCCGTCCTCCCTCTGTTGGCCACCCCATCCCCCATCCGAGTGTGGGTCCAGATAGTGGCGTCTTATCTCTGGCCAAGCTCCTTCATCAACCTCTGGGCCCTGGGAGCCGGAGGAGGGTGGCGGGGAGGGGGACTTCAGGGGAGCGGTGGGCGACACCCCTCTGTTTCCTGCGCCCAGCCTTTGTGGGGGCCCCGCGTCCCCACCGCCCCCAGGGGCCCTATCCAAAGCCGGGTCCCCGGGTGTGCGCCCTGCAAGCTCTCAGCTTGCCCTCTCGCTCCCACAGTGGTGGCGCTCCACGGAGGTGCAGGATTTGGGCCCAGGTCCCCCTGAACCCTTCCACCTGAAGCTGGAGCCCGACGGCCTGGCCGTGAACGCCGACGAGGACGAGGAGCAGCAGCAGGCCGAGAGCGCTGCCTGGAACCTGGACCTCCTCCTCAGCAGCTTCCCCAGCCCGGAGCTCAGCTGCCTGGGCCGGTCTGGAGGTCTGGCCCCAAGCAGCGATAGCCCCTCCACGCCCTACCCGCCGCTGCCCGAGGTCCTGGGCGCCTACGGGGGCGGCCCGGGGCTGGTGCCTGCGCTCGTGGGTCCCGACGAGCCCTCGCCCAGCTGGGCGCGCCCTGCCCCGCGAGCCCTGGGCCCCGACGCCTTTGCAGGTCCAGCCCTGGCGCCGGGCCCTGCGTCCAGGGAGCTGGCGCTGCAGCCGGGGTACCCGGGCTCCGGCGGCTACTTCCCCCCACGGCCCGCGCTCCCCGCGGCGGCGGGGCCCGGCTCCCACTACGAGCTGCTGCCCGGGTACCCCGCGCTCTACCGGACCCCGCAGTATCAGGGCCACTTCCAGCTCTTGCGGGGCTCGGCCGCCGCGCCCTCCTTCTTGGGCGCAGCGGCGGGAGGTGCGGGACTCGGCCGGGGCCCCGCGGGAGACCCTGATCTCCTGGCGGCCGCGGCGCCCAGCAAGCGCAGCCGGTGCTCGCTGGCGCGCAAGAGGCAAGCGGTGCACGTGTGCGAGCACCCGGGCTGCGGGAAGAGCTACACCAAGAGCTCGCACCTCAAGGCGCACCAGCGCACGCACACAGGTGAGGGCGGGGCTGACGGCTATGGAGGCGGGGCTTAGAGGACGGGGCGGGACTGGCGGCTACGAGGGGCGTGGCCGCGGAACTGGGGCGTGGTCGAGGACCGAGGGGCGGGGCTTAGAGCAAGGCGTGGCCGAGGCTGCCGGGGCGGGGCCAAGCGCTACGGTGGGGCGTGACCGAGGGACAGGGGTGGGGCTAAGGGACAAGGGGCGGGGCAGCCAGCGGAGGGCTCAGGATGCTGGAGGTCGGTGCGGTGAGGCGCTCTTGGCCAGGTTAGACCTGGACCACGGGCTGGGCTCTCGGTGTGGAGCTGGAGGAGGGCATGCGGGGAGCGGGAGAGCGGCCCTGAAGGCCCTTGGCGGCGACATGCGGAAGAAGGGGCGTGTGGCGGAGGCAGGGGGCTAGAGGAGACCAAGGTTCCCGGGCACGATGCTGGGGAAGGCGCACTGGAGGCCACGGTTCCAGAACTGGCCCAGGGTCGCAGCAGGGAGGGGACAGGCCTAGGCAGGGCGGGACTTGCAGCGTAAGGGGGCAGGAGCCCAGGACTGGGGAGCGGGGACGCAGGTGCATGGTCCCTAGGTGGAGGGGGGCTCAGAGGGCCAGCACCTGTGTGTGCACAGACCAGCTGGCCCCCGAGGGTCCAAGTCCCCTTCCTGTAAGCCAGGTGTGCGTCCAGCCGGCAGGGACCTCGGGAGGCAGGTGGGACCGGCCACATCTCGCTCATGGCTTGCTCGCCCCGTACCCCTCACACCACCCCAGGAGAGAAGCCGTACGCCTGCACGTGGGACGGCTGTGGCTGGAGCTTCGCGCGCTCCGACGAGCTGACCCGCCACTACAGGAAGCACACGGGCCAGCGCCCCTTCCGCTGCCAGCTCTGCCCGCGCGCCTTCCCGCGCTCCGACCACCTGGCTTTGCACATGAAGCGCCACCTGTGAGCCTCACGCCGACGCCTGGACCCTCTCTCCCAGAGCAGATTTCCCAAGGACTTACCACCCCTACAGGTGCACCCCTCCAACAAAAAAGTCCAAGACTGACCCACCTCCCTAGACAGAACTGGAGGCTGGGGCCGCCCCCTCCTCCCAGCGTCGTTGAGCCATAGGGTACCCCGCCAGCATCCGATGCCCACGACGACCAGGAAGCTAGAACACCCATAAAAGATGTGGACATGCATGGACAGCTCCCGCACTGCTCCGTCCAGGTTGGGATGTGGGGTGAGCCTTCCTAGAGACCCTGGATCTCCTCCAGAAGCCAGGCCTCAGCTCTGAATGGTTATGAGGTCCTAGAGGGGGAAAACTGCCTCTGGCGGATAAAATGGCAGTGCTTGATGTTGGATGCGCTGTGGCTTTTGAGGGGGTGGGTGGGTAGGTATTGCAGGCTTTACTTCCAGGACACACCGCAGGGATGACCACCAGATGGAACTCCCGGCTCCCGGCTCTAGCCTGGCCCAGCCCTGGCTGTTGCAGGCATATGGGGGACTACTCCAGACTGTGGAAGATTTCTGTCTCTATGCCTTTCAAATAAAATGAAAACAAAGAAATAAGTATATATATATATATATTTTAAAGAGCCCACAGGGGCTGGTGTTGTGGTGTAGCGTATTAAGCTGCTGCCCGAGACACCGCCACTCCATTTGGGTGCTGGTTCGAGTCCTGGCTTTTCCACTTTGGATCCAGCTTCCCTGCTAATGCGCCTGGGAAAGCGGCAAATGATGTCTCAAGTGCCTGGGGCCTCTGCCACTCGCTTGGGAGACCTGGAAGAAGCTGCTAGAAGCTGGTCTTGGTGTGGTCTAGTCATCTGGGCCCTCTGGGGAATAAACCAGTGCATGCATGACCTCTCTGTGTCTCTCCCTCCCTCTCTGTAACTGATTTTCAAATAAAAAAAAAATATATATATATATATATTTTAAAATAAAAGAGCCACCAACTTGCAAGATTTAGTTCAGGAAGAGCTGGAGGAAAACGGTGCGCGATGAAAAGGGGGGAGAGCCTGGGATACAAGCTTCATATATTCCTTTATTTGGACCTGCTGCCTCGCAGGGAGCGGGCATCAGGAGCAGAGCCGGGTCTCGAACCCGGACATTCTGGGACGGGGGTGAGCATCCCGAGCAGAGGTGGACCCGTGTGTCGCCTGTCGCAGAGGAGGCGACTGGGAGCTGGGTCACCCGGAAGAGAGCGCGGCGCGAAGGAGCAGCGTTTCAAAGCCGCGGAGGCGGAGCCCCCGAGGGTCCAATCACGCGTCCCAGTCGGCCTCATGTGGCGCTTGGGGGGCGCGGCCCGAGCCGAGGAACTTGGGGGTGTTGAGCCAGTCAGGCCGCCCCGGACGCCGCCTGCAGGCGCGTGATGCCCACATACCAAGTGCCCCAGCGAGTTTGGGGAAGTGAGAGTTACTGGAAGACGCTGCCTCTTGCCCCAAGCTCGTGACCCGGGCCGCTTCCTCCGCTATCATCACCCTCGGCGGGATGGCTGCGCCGAGCTGGCCGAGCTGGCCGAGCTGGCCTCTGCTGGCCGCGCTGCTGTGGGTCCCTGCCGGCGCCTTGAGCTGCTACGGAGACTCGGGACAGCCGGTGGATTGGTGAGCTTGGTGCCCTCCTCCGGGTTGGAGGGGGCAGGAGGCGTCCCCCGGGCTTGCTGTGCGCAATTTGGTGCCAAATTGGGTGCGTTCTTCTTCCAGGTTCGCGGTCTACAAGCTGCCGGCCAACAGCGGTCCCGGGAAGGCGGCGTCCGGCAGCGGGCTGCGCTACAAGTACCTGGACCAGAATTCTGGAGGGTGGCAGGACGGCGTGGGCTCCATCAACAGCTCGGCAGGGGCCGTGGGCCGCAGCCTGCTGCCGCTATACCGGAGCGGCAACAACAGCCAGGTAAGGTGGCCCAGGGGCAGGGCTGGGGCGCGGACTCCAGGCTGGGCACCCCACAAAGACCACTCCACCTCCATTCCCCCTGCACCCCAGCTCGCCTTCCTGTTGTATAATGACCAGCCGCCCAAAGCCTGGGGCCCCGGGGAGGCAGCGTCTGGCAGCGGGCTGCCATGCAAGTACCTGGACCAGAGCTCTGGAGGGTTTTCCTCCAGCCGGGGACATGCCAAGGGTAAGGCTGGGAGGCGTGGGGACGCTGCTGGGCACGGAGAGGAACTCTGGCTGTCTCCCCCAATCCATTTCTCTCTAACAGTTTGACGCTGCCAGCCAAGCCCCTCCGCTATCCCCTTTTCTGGCGCAGGTGTCCTGCTCCTGGACGAGGAGGGGGGCTTGTGGCTGGTACACAGTGTGCCCCGTTTCCCTGCACCTGCCTCCTCTGCCGCCTACAGCTGGCCCCCCAGCGCACAGACCTATGGGCAGACACTTCTCTGCGTGTCCTTCCCCATCACGCAGTTTGACAGCATTGGTGAGAGCATCCCGCCTCTTCCTGGGTGAGGGAGGAAGGGCTGGCAGGTCCTGACCCCTGAACTTTGCCCCATTTGCTCCCATCCCAGGCAGGCAGCTGACCTACACCTACCCGCTGGTCTATGACCACAAGCTGGATGGGGTCTTTGCCCAGAAATTCCCCGCCCTGGAGGAGGTGGTCCGAGGCCAGCACGTGAGCCGGGAGCCCTGGAAGAGCAGAGTAACCCTCACCTCGCAGGCAGGGTTGGCTTTTGAGAGCTTCACCAAGTCAGGACATTTTGGAGATGGTGAGCGGGGGAAGTTGGTGTGTGTGTGTGTGTGTGTGTGTGGCAGGGGTGTGGGCTTTGCCAAATGTGGGCACAGCCAGGGTTTAAGCACTGAAACAGACAAACTTAATCCAAAGGCAATTCGGGGTCCTGGCTGTGGGGCGTGGGACTGAACCTGGGCCGCAGCCGGCTCATAGGAAAGGCGGGGTCGGGGTGTCCGCTGTACAGGCTGGGTGTGGCACGGAGGATGTGTCTGGGGTGTCAATGATGTCATTTCCGGGGCTACTGATGGGCGGAGTGAGCCCAGCGCCCAGGTGGCCTGGGAGGCGCTTCTCACTGGTCCTTCCCTCCCTTACCCAAGACCTGTACTCCGGCTGGCTGGCCGCAGCCCTGGGAAGCGACCTGTATGTCCAGTTCTGGCCACACTCGCCGGGTCTCCTGCCCTCCAACTGCTCGGGGCCACAGCAAGTGCTGAATGTCATGCAGACAGCCTTCCCCGGGCCGGCCGGCCCCTCCTTCCGGGATACCGAGGACCACTCCAAGTGGTGCGTGGCGCCCAAGGGACCCTGGGCCTGTGTGGGCGACATGAACCGCAACCATGGCGAGGAGCACCGGGGTGGTGGCACCCTGTGCAGCCAGGAGCCAGCGCTCTGGAAGGCTTTCCAGCCACTGGTCAAGGCCTGGAAGCCGTGTGCGGAAGAGAGCGAGAGGAGGGGCTGGC
This sequence comes from Ochotona princeps, assembly GCF_030435755.1. Lineage (NCBI taxonomy): Eukaryota > Metazoa > Chordata > Mammalia > Lagomorpha > Ochotonidae > Ochotona > Ochotona princeps. The sequence continues at coordinate 8,160 of NW_026699527.1, forward strand.
GCCAGAAAGCCCCTGCACTCTACCCTGGAGCGTAGAAGCAGCTGAGCAACCGGCTTGGACTTGATTTTCGACCCAGCTCAGGCTGCCTAATTGTATGACAGTAATTATACTGTGTGGGACTCTGTCTACCCATCTGCATAATGGGAATGACAGCATGCAATTCAGGTTTGTGGGACAGTGAAATAAACTTGGTGGATGAAGTTGCTAACCTGGTTTGAGGCCGGGGAAGGCCACTGACACACCCACTTCTGCTTTTCGCTAAGGGTTTAGAAACCAGCAGGTACAATGAGAAAATCCGAAGTGGACAGACCACAGGAAGGGCCCATCCAAAATGGGTCACCCCCTCTCCACTGGTGCCCAGCACCGGAATTCTGTGCCAGGAAGCACACAGGCAGAGCAGGTGATGATTGGGGCAGGGGATGGGTCATGTTACGTCATTGCCTTGAGCCCCAGAAGGGTCACACTACACAGTGGCATTTTATTTATATGTGTACATATGTATACAGGGCAGCTCTACGGCACAGGGCCAACCCGGCGCTGGGGTTACGGGCCTGGGGAAGTGGGGCTGGACGCCCCTTTTTTGGCCGGACCTGCAGGGGCCACAGCTTTGGTGGGGCCCTGTGAGGTCAGCCCCACTTCGCTCTTGGCACCTGGGACCAGGAGGGAAGCGGATGTGGCCGGAGGCCCTGCACTACAACCAAGTGCACTTTTGCTTGGGGCAGGGGAGGAGGTCTGGGGGTCCGGAGCGGGCTTGGGGGAGACTGGCTTGGAGCGGGAGCCGCTCAGCGTGGTTCGCTCCTCCACCACTTCCAGCACCCAGCGCTCCCGGCCTCGGAGGGCCTCGGGCGCAGGAGCGGCTGGGGGCGCAGGGCCCTGCCCACCCTTGGAGTCCATGATGCCCAGCTGGGGCGCCGGGGTCTTGGCTCCGGGTCGCGCGGGCTCCACTACAATAGACACCGGGGGCGTGCCCGCTTCCCCGGAGCTGCTGCGCCTGCCGGTCTCGTGCTCCTGCACGGGGCTCAGAGCGGCCTTGGCCACAGCCCAGGGTCCCCCAGCAGCCACTGCGCCGTCTTCCGTCTGCACGCTCTGGTGCCGCGTGCAGCTGCCAACATCCCGCTCCAGAGTCCTGCCCCCGGGGGTGGTCGCGCGGGATGGAGGGGTGCAGGCCTCCGTGCCGCCCGGGGACTCCTTCTCCTTGCTTGTGGTGGCAGGTGGCCGAGGTGTGCCCTCGGGCAGCAGCATCGGGTCCGTGCCCAGGCTCAGGGGCGATTCCTGACGGCCCAGGCGGCGGACCGCCACCTGCCCTGGGCCTTCGATGGGAGGCGTCTCGCCGTCGGACTCTGCCAGGCTGTGCAGTGCCAGGTCACCGTGGAAATCCTTGCGGAAATCCGGGTGGCCCACCTCGAGGCTGTGTTTGCGCAGGGCCCCCTTCTTGTCGGCACCCAGGGAGGCACCCAGCTTCTCGGCCGACTGCACACGCTTGAGCAGCGGCGAGCGTGGAGGCTCCGCGCTCTTGGGACGTGGGCGCACGACGGGCGGCGAGGAGTGCAGTTTAGCCGGGAAACTCTGCGTGGTGTGCGAGCTGCCCACCGTGTGGCCGGGTAGCGGCGGCGGCGACGCCTGCGTAGGGGACGGCGTGTGCGCCAGGGGGGACAGCGGGATGTTGCCGGCCGATTTGCACCGCGCTGAGCGGTACTGGCGGTGCAGCTTGGGCGACAGGCCATGTAGCGTGCTGGGCCTGATGTGGTGCGAGGCCGAAGACGCGGGTGAGTTGGGGGTGCTGGAGGCGGGCGAGCTGCTCTGCGAAGAAGCGCCTGCGGGGCGCAGCCCGGAGCAGGTGCAGGGAAGGGCTCGATGGAGGACCAACTCCGGCAGAGGGTCTCACCCTCCCAGCCCCTGCACTGCCCTCCCTGGGCCCAAGCACCTGGCCTTACCTAGGTAGGCGGAGTCGGGCGTGGAGCGGTAGCTATGCGTGGGCGAGCGCGCCGGCAGCCCGTGCGTGGGCGAGCCGGGGAGGCTATCGCTGGATGACAGCGAGCGGTTCAGCGACGAGAGCGAGCGGCTCGTGTGCAGGAGGTTCGACTGCTTTGTGATCTTCCGGAAGAGAGAGCTGCGCTTCTTGCTGGGGGACAGGGACGGGGCCACCTAGCCTCGACCTGACCCCCCCTTCCCACGGGAGCTCCGGGTTCCTCCCACTTCTGACTGCACAACGCGGGGTGGGGGCGTGACCTCCCACCCTCTTGGCCCCTCCCTCTGCAGCTAGACAGAAAGAACTTCTCTTAGTTCAGTCCCACTATGGGATCTACCCACTACCACCACCTCCAAACCACCAAGAGGGACAGTTCTTTTATTTCTGCTCCACCCACCTCCTTTCTGGCCCCTCCCAGACTAAGCTCTCTCCTGCTCCAACCCACCTATCCAGGCCACGACAAAACCGTCCCTTTGTTGGGGGGGGAACGACCCACCTAGCCCCGCCCACTCTCCTCTGGCCCTTCCCCGTGCAAACTAGAAACACCCATCCAATCTCACAGCCAACCCCCTGGGCCCTGCCCACCTGCAGGACTTCCTCCCTGTATCATTAGAAATTCACTCGTTTGTCCTGCCTTGCCTAGCTCCTCTAACACGCTCTGGTCCCCACGCCTCTCATCCGGGGGTGGGGGAGACCCTTCCAGCCCCACCCACCCCTCCTAGTGCCCTTCTCCAGCCGTAAGGAAAGGAGTGACTCGCGCTGGCTCCACGTTGCCTGGCATGCGCCCCTGCGTCAGTCATCCCTTCCAGTTCTGTCTCAACACATCCCTGAGGGCAGGGACACCCACACACACATCCCCCCAGTTTTTTGGACATGCACACCTGCTGTCCCCCTCCCCACCAACGCCTAGCGCAGCCTCTTTGCCTGCCTCTTCTCACCATCCCAGCGCCGCCCTCCTTCTGTCCATCCACCCTCCCCCGCAAGCCCCCCTAGCCTTGGTCCACGGCTCCGAGGGAGCAGGTCGCTGGTCCCTCTGCCCACCTCTCCTGGCCCTCCTTAGCAGGGCGCTTGTTCCTCCGGGCCATTTTAGCCTTGTAGCTGCTGCGCCTGGCAGGGCCAATGCGGATGGAGGTATTCTCAAAGGGTGTGGTCGTCACTGCCACTTTATTGCCGCTCTAGGGAGGAGTTGGGGGTGGGATGGGGAGAATGCTAGGTCGGAGACTGTCCGGGGCTCCCCCCAGCCTCGGCCCGCTCACCCCCACTTTCTCCTACACTCACCTTAAGTATCAGTTCCACGACTTCAGGATGCACCATGCCATGCACGGGCTCCCCGTTGACGTGGGTGATGAGATCTCCGGCACACAGCCCTGCCTCCTGGGCCGGACCCCCTTCCTCCACGTGCTAGCCAGGGGGGAACCCCATAAGGTGCAGGGTTAATAGGATTGGCCACAAGGAAGGGGTGTCCCCCAAGCTTAAACACACCAGGCACTTGACTCTCTGGCAGCAGATGAAATGGCAATTTTTACAGATGGAGGAACTGAGGTGTTGGGTGCGCGGGGCGGGGGGTGGGGGAGGACCTCAAAGTTGCAGGACACTGAAGGATCTCACCAGGGGTGCCTTGCTCCAGCCATCGCCACCTCGCACCCAGGGGTGCTCACCCAGACAATGTGGTGGACACTGTAGACATCCGAATCTCCCATGTAGACACGGATGGCGCGCAGCGTGAAGCCATACTTTTTGCCCGAGCGTTGGATGGTGATGGGGGAGCGCAGCCCGCTGACTGCCGGAGAGTAGTCCCGGCTCGGGGAGGAGTCTCGCGAAGACGGGTTGGAGGAGAGAGAGCGCGGCGACATGGGGCTAGCGAGTGGGGAGCCTCCATGGGGGTCCACTGAAGACACAGAGCCGGAATCAGAGATCAGGGTTCTCCCCCCATGTCTGAGCCTCAGAGCAAAGATCTCAGCGCAGACGCTCATTGGTCCACCCCAAACACATCTTATTGGCTTATCTGGCCTTCCATAAGGGCAGAACCTCCCTGCTACCCCGGGGCCCACCATCACCTGCAGGGATCATGACGGACAAAGCGGTGGCTGAGGCCGACTTGATGACTTTGCCTCCGGTTCGCGCCGGCCGCTTCTCCGCCGCAGGGTCGCCCGACAGCTGCTGGTGCCGCGCCCGGCGCAGCACCAGGTCATTGGTGGCCCGAGGGCCTCCTGTAGGGTCCCCATCCTTTGAGGGTGGACAGAGCTCACCGGGGCGGGGGCCATCAGCTGCAGCGAGCAGCAAGCAGGTGGTTAGGGCTCAGCCCCAGGTCAGGGAATGCTTTATGTATGAGCAGAGGAGGAGGGGGCTCACTCACCAGCCTCGGAGTTCCCAGAGCTGGGAGGACCTTCTAACGGGAGTCCCTCTTTGGAGGCCCTCGTGTCCAGCGAGCCAGAGCCGGGCGGGTCAGAGCTGGGCCGGGGAGGTCTGCGCAGCCGGGCCTCATCGTCGTCCTCTTGGGGGGCACTGATGCGGCTGGGCTCCAGCAGGGCTGAGAAGCGGCGGCGGGCTCCCAGAGGGGGGCTGGCCTCGCCCTCCAGGAAGCTGGCCTCAGATGCTGAGAAGCGTTTGCTGCTGGAAGGGCGGAGGGGGCATGGTCAGAGGGGGACAGGTCCCTCTCGGCTCTCCGCTCCTCCTGCCCGGCTCACTCACATCTCTGGGGAACCTCCTCTCCACGTCTTCTCACGCAGGGTCAAGCCTCCCAGTCCCTCCCGCTTGCCGCCCCCTGTGGCTGCCACAGGGGTCTTGGGCTCGTGCTGTGATAGCTGTTCCATACTGCTGTACACCTGCAAGGCAGAGGGACAACTGGGGTGTGGCCCATCCTTGATCCCTAGTCAATCAGACAAGCCCACACCAAGCTCCACCCCCAACCCACCTTAGGACATCGACCCACCTTAGGACCCAACAACCTACAAATCTGCTCCACCCCGTCAGACCCATCTGCTCTGGTCCTGGCCAGGCTGTGCTCCATTAATACCCCAAGGCCCCATTTCGCCTAGCCCCCGTGCCTCTCTCAGTAACCCTCATCCCTTGAGAATTTGGCCACCGGGACCCAGTTCCCCACAGCCTCTCCCCCACCTACTTGCACCTGCCACTCCCACCCAAGCCGCGCCCTGTGACCCACCTTGCTGAAGCGAGGGGAGCAGGAGGAAAACTGGCGGATCTCCACGGGCTCCTCCTCTGTTGTGTCATCTTCGTCGTAGGAGTTCACGTGGTGGTACCTGTCCGAACGAGCTGCGGAGGCAGGAGCAGCCGTGGGCTGCCACTGCGGGTGTCTCCCCCACCCCCCAAAGGGAAGTGGGGTGGGAGGTCGTGAGTCCTCCTCCCCTCTCCCCACCTGGCCACGCCCCTGCTTGCAACCTCCCAGGTGACTAAGGTTCCACCCAGATGCTGGGACCCCGCCCCCTTCAGTCCCCAAGAGGCAGCACCCACTGCGCCGGGCACCTAAGGGTGTGCGTCCGGGCCACCTCAGCCCTGCCACTTCTGGGTCCTAGCAACACTTCTGGGCCAAGCTGCACCCCTACGTCAATCAGAATCGAAGTTCTGCCCCCTAAAATACAGACCCTGGCTGCAGACCCCTGCCCCAAAAGGCCCAGACCCCCTCTGCGGGGCACGCCCCTCGAGCGTGCCAAGCCCCCTGCCCAGTCTCTCCCGAATCACACTCCACTCACTGTCAAAGTAACTGGTGTCATCTTCCGACTCGAGGTGCGGGATGAACTCCGCCTTCTGCCGCAGCAGCCCGGTCCAGTCAAGGTCCCGGAAGAAGCTGTGCTGCTTCACTTCAAAAGCGCCGCCTGCAAAGGCCACAAGGCCGGGTCCACAGGCTGGCGCGGCCCCGCGCCACGCAGCCCAGCCCAGCCCTGGGGGGCCACGGCGCCAGCTGCGCCAGCTGCGAGCGGCTCTGTCCCCAGCGTGCAGCGCAGCACAGCCCTGCCTCCCTTCCGCTCACCTGCCCCCAGCCTGATCAGGGGGTTAGTTTGCAGCAGGTTGGAAATGAGGAGCTGGGCGTCCGCGGGCAGGGCCTCGTCCCCTTCTGGCCACAGGATATCATCTGCAAAGCCGACAGGGGCTAGGGGGCGCCGCGCCGGGGAGGCCACGGCCAGGGCATGTCCATCTCCCACATCTCCCGGCCTGGGGGAGTAGGGGCGCCTGGTCGGCTGGGCCACGCACGTTCCACTTACCGCTGATGACCTGGCCAAACAGCTCCTCAGGCGTGTCTCCAAAGAAGGGCACGCAGCCCACCAGGAACTCGTAGAGGATGATGCCCATGGCCCACCAGTCCACCGGCTTGCCGTAGCCCTGGCGCAGGATCACCTCTGGCGCGATGTACTCAGGGGTGCCACACACCTAGGGGCGTGCCGGCCGTCAGCCTGCGCCCTGGCCCATCACCTGGGGTGGGGTCCCCCGGGAGAGCTGTCCCTGCCACCCCACCCCGACCTGGTCCTGCCTCCATGGAGCCCTGGGTACCCTCCACTCCTGGCAAAGCCCCACCCACCCCCAGCCACACATGCAAGCATGCACGCGCACCTGTTTGTCCAGGAACTCGCGGGCGTCCTTTTCGATGTGGCCTTCGTACAGGTTGGTGGTGAGGCTCATGAGGCCCATTTTGGACAGCCCGAAATCCGTGAGCTTGATGTGGCCCATGGAGGTGATGAGGAGACTGCAGCAGCGCCAGAGGGGGAGAGGGTGTGTCGCCCACTGAGGCCTCGCCGGGTGGGCAGGGGAGGGGCGGGCGGGCAGGCGTGCAGGGCAGTGGGGGGAAGGTCCAGGCTCACTTGTCCGGCTTGAGGTCACGGTGCACGATGCCATAGTTGTGTAGGTATTCCAAGGCCAGGACGGTCTCTGCAAAATACATGCGGGCCATCTCCACGGGCAGGGCCCCGATGTTCTTCAGCAGGGTGGCACAGTCACCGCCTGTGGGCCAGGGAGCGGACCCCCATCACGTGAAGAGAGAGGCCCCCTTGGCCCGGAGTCCAGAGCTCCCTGCATGCCCTGGCACTGGCTCAACCGCCTGTACCCATTATGCAGCTAAGAAACACTGAGGCCCCCAAAGAAGTTTTTCTGAAGTCACACAGGGCACACGGCCTTCTGCTTTTCCCATGCCCTTAGCCCATGTGACAAGAGAGAGATGCGCCCATGTTGCTCGCAAAGGGACTTGTGAGGGGTTGGGTTGGGCACGCAGAGAGCTGCGGGTAGAGGGGAAGCATCCAAACCCTCAAGGTCACCGTCTTTAAAATTCAGGTTCCTGAATCCCACCAGGCTTGCTACAGGCAGCATTAGTGTTTATGGATCAATTTGAAAGTCAGAATTACAGAGTGAAAGATAAAAAGACAGAGAAAGACAATCTTCCCAGATGGGGACGATGGCCAGAGCTAGAGTAAGGTGGAGCCAGGAGCCAGGAGCTTCTTCCGGGTCTCCCACGTGGGTGCAGGGTCCCAAGGCTTTGGGCCGTCCTCGACTGCCTTCCCAGGCCACAGGCAGGGAGCTGGGTGGGAAGTGGAGCAGCCGGGATTAGAACCAGAGCTCACATGTGCTGCCAGCAGCTTTTCCCACTGTGTGACAAGGTGGGGTCCAGCACTGCTGTTTTGTCTCTCTGCACTGACATTTTTTTCCTTCTAAGGGTTAGACCTCACAGGTGCTGCGGTAGAGCCGGGGGTGTGGTTCCGGTTGCCCCAGTGAGGCAACTCGGCATCCTCCCTTCTTCCTTGCAAGACCTGCCCATGTGCCCCCAGGTCGGCTGGATGACCACTTTGCTCTGCCAAGAGCTGGCCTGGGGGAGAAGCCTGCAGGTGTGGAAGGAGCACCCACAGGGGATGTGTTCTCAGCACCCAGATACAGCTATTCCTGAAGGTCACCGAGACTTTCCAATCACATTTTTTTTTTTTAACAGAAAAAGGATTTGCTGGCTTTCAGATGTTGGCCAAACCACCCTTCTGAAAGCCAAGACCAGGAGCCTGCTTTTTGCCACAGCTCCAATTCATTGACTCCTAAGCCTGCTTAAGCTGAGAAGCAAGCAAACTATGTTGAATTCCAAAGATTCCCTGGGGGCTGGGCGGTGCGAGGGGGCACGTGTGGCAGCTACTGGGTGGGTACTCCATCCACCTGAGAGACCCCCCTGTTCCCCTTCTCCGCCTTGACCCTTGAACTAGTGCAGTGGCCAGCCTCCTCTGCTTAGACTCCCCCACCAGTGACTTCCTGTTGACTTTGGAAAGAAAGCCAATGCCATTCAGACAGTGAAAGCCCCCTCCACCCACGCCCTGGACCCTCAGCTCGACCCTCGCTCTCCGTTTTCATGCCTCCTACTATGTGCCTCATTCACTCCCCGGGCTACAGCTCCGCTGGCTTCTTAGTCCCCACCTCATCTATTGTCCCTGTGCCCAGTGGCTTGTTTTGGTCATGGCCGTGAGACAGGCCAGCATGTGATGTGCAAGGGTCAGCTATTGGAGGAACCGTGGGGAGAATGGGCGGAGGTAGCTACCTAGATAGATAGATAGATAGATGAAATGATGGATGGATGAATGGAATGACACATTGGTTCAACTGGCTAAGCCTTCACCTTCCTAGTGCCAGGATCCCTTATGGGCGCCAGTTCTAATCCCAGCGGCTCCACTTCCCATCCAGCTCCCTGCCTGTGGCCTGGGAAAGCAGTCAAGGATGGCCCAGAGCCTTGGGATCCTGCACTTGCGTGGGAGACTTGGAAGAAGCTTCTGGCTCCTAGCTTCAGATCTGCTCAACTCCAGCCATTGTGGCCATTTGAGGAATGAACCAATGGAGGGAGGATCTTTCTCTCTATCTCTCCTTCTCTCTTTAAATCTGCCTTTTAAATAAAAATAATATAAAAAAACCCATTTTCTTTAAAGAACAACGTTGGGTGGATGTATGGGCGGATGGATGGGTGGCAGGTAGATGGATGGGTAGATGGATGGATATGTGGGGGTGGATGGGTGGATACACTGAAGGATGGGTGGGTGGATGGATGCAGCAAAGATGATGGACGATAGATAACAAAAGGATGAACTGGTGATGGGTGGATGGGTGGATAGATGCCTACATTGATGAGACAGATACTAGAGTAAAGGTTTGGAGGCTAAAACTGTGTCTAGCACATGCAGGCCTGGGTGCCTGCTAACCAGGCATGCATGGGTTCATGGATGAGCAACAGGTGAGTTGAATGGATAAGCAGATGAATGGAGGGAGAGACACAGAAGATGGGTAGGTGGAAGGAAAGTGCAAATTCCCTTCGCTGTTAGTAACCACATATCCATATGCTATGTGCAATAGAATGGGGAAATACACTGGGTAACAATGTATTAATATCGCTTCATCCGTTGGAACCAAGACATCAACACAAAACGCAAAAACCAGGGGGACTCCCACAAACATGTGGAAATATTTTTCTGAAACCCAGAAATACCTCTGAAACAAATCGGTCTGTGGCAAGTGGAGGGGACATTTGACTGTGTTCCGTAATCAGAACACTTGGGGACTGGGCCCCAGCTCAGACCCCGGGTGCCAGGAGACAGTGGGGATGGCTCCGGGACTTGGGTCCTTGTCACTCATGTGGAAGTCCTGGCTTGAGTCGTTGGTTTCTGGCTTCACTCCTGGCCTCTGGACATTTAGGGAGTGAACCAAAGATGAGGAACCCACCTGTCCCTGATAAACAAATAAAAATAGACTTCCATGTTTCAGGTAATGAGATAATTCATCTGAAAGAGTGACAGAGGTTTGACCTCCAACTGGCCACAGTCAAGAGGCAGGAGCTCCGGGCGAGTCTCCCATGTGGATGGCAGGTGCCCGAGCACTTGGGCCATCGCTGCTACCTTGGCCAGTGTGTTGCCAGGGAACTGCATCAGAAGCACAGCAGAAGTGGGATTTGGACCTCAACGCTCCCGCATGGGACAATCCCAGCATTGCAAATGGCAGCTGAACTTGCTGTGCCACAAATCTGACGCTCAGAAATGTTACAGTGAAGACCACTTGCAGCCAGTAGACGCGTGATGGGCAAATGGGTACACGGATGGATAAACTGATTGAACACTCAAGAACAGATACACGGATAATGAACACAGACATGCATGAATAAACAGAGCTATGAGGACACTGTTTGGGGCAGTGTTGAATACACCGCTTGGGCCACAGGCATCCCACATCCAAGAACCTGCTTTGAGTCCTGGCTCTGCTTCCAACCCAGCTCCCTGCTCATGGGCACCCTGGGTGGCAGCGGGCGAGGGCTCAAGGGCCTGGGTCCCTGCACCCGTGTGGGAGACCAGGAAGAAGCTCTTGGTTTTGGTCTGGCCCAGTCCTGGTTGTCGGGACCATTTGGGGAGTGAACCAGCAGGTGGAAGATCTCTCTCTCTCTCTCTCTCAAGTATGCTTTTCAAACAGATAAAACAATAAGTCTGACAACATCACATCCTCTGAACAGTGCGTGAGCGCGCCCTCCCGCGCCCCACCCCCGCAGCCCCCGAGGCAGCCACACCTTCCACGTACTCCATGACCATGCAGAGGTGGCGGCGCGTCTCGAAGGAGCAGAACATGCCGACCACGAAGGGGTTCTCGGCGAAGGTCAGGATGTCGCGCTCCACGAAGGCCTGCTGGATCTGGTTCCGCAGGATCAGGTTCTGCTTGTTGATCTTCTTCATGGCGAAGCGCTGCCGGGTCTCCCGGTGCCGCACCAGGTACACGGCGCTGCAGGGGGAGGGGGCGAGGACCGGCCGTCACCTCTGGGACACCCGGCCTCCGCCGCCCGCCCCCCTGCCAGAGCCCCGGGTGGCTCACCCGTAGGCGCCATTGCTGATCAGCTTGATGGTGTCGAAGTCATTCTCCCCGGGGGGCTTCTTGGCCTTGGAGGTACCACTCTGACCCTGGCAGGGGAGACCATCATTACCATCACTGCGACAGCAGGGGAAACTGAGGCACGGAGTGTGTGTGTGTGTGTGTGTGTGTGTGTGTGCGTAATGGATCAGCAGGTGAACCCATTCCATGGGACAGAAATAAATGAGTACAATCCCCGTGGCAGGCGCTTTGTAAACTATCAGAATGAGGGTGGGCCCACCGTGATAGCATAGCGATTAAAGTCCTCGCCTTGAACGTGCCAGGATCCCATATGGGTGCCAGTTCTAATCCCAGTGGCCCCAGTTCCCATCCAGCTCCCTGCTTGTGGCCTGGGAAAGCAGCAAGGGAAGGCCTAAGGCCTTGGCACCCTGCACCCACATGGGAGACCTGGAGGAAGTTCCTGGCTCCTGGCTTCAGATTTGTTCAGCTCCAGTTGTTGCGGTCACTTGGGGAATGAACCAGCAGATGGAAGATCTCCTTCTCTCTATATATCTACCTGTCCAATCAATAAAATAAGTTTTAAAATGGAGGGGAGACGGAAGATGGCCCAAGTCCTTGGAACCCTGCACCCATGTGGGAGATCCAGCAGAAGTTCCTGGCTCCTGGCTTTGGATCAGCTCCGCTTTGGCCATTGCGACCATTTGGAAAGTGGATCAGGAGATGGAACATCTCTCTCTCTCTCTCTCTTTCCTTCTCTCTCTAACTCTTTTTCTCTAACTCTTTGACATAAGAATAAAATAAGTCTTTTTAAAAAATGGCAAGATGAAATTATGTCATCACATTTTGGGGGTATAAGGCAATGGCAACCAAGGATGGTTTACCTCTGAGACACTACACGAAAAGACTGATGGGATATGAAAAGTGTTGAACCTGTATGCTCCTAAGAACACAGCCTAACAGTGGCTGATTTTCCAATGGACAGAGAAAGAGAAGCAGCCGAAAGCAAGGATTCAGGACCAATCTTTCACAGAGCATAACATTAATCAGGCAAGAAAAACGAATAGGAAGATGGAAGATTTGTATCACTCAGTTCAACGGAGTTAATACAGGGTCCTACGAGTAGCAATTAGAGATAAATACCTTTTTTAGAGTTTTAGACTTTTGAGTGATGTCATTCCATTACCTATTCAAAAAATTAAACAAATGCATGCACAGGTGAGACTCTTTGAAATATATAACTACACAGAGCAAGGAAAGGGTGTGTGTGCGCACGTGTGTGTGTGTGAGTGTAGAGAAACCATTGGACAACAAGCTTACAACGTCAAATGACTGCACATTCCAGGTAGACCAGGGTTGGTCATGAGTAGCTGCTGTGTTGGGGGAAGTAGGTACCCCAGAATACAGGACAAAAATCACCCAGTGGGACCACCACCTGCAGTGCCGAGGTAGGTGCTGGTTTCGTATCTTGGCTGTTCCACTTTCCATCCAGCTCCCTGCTTATCCACCTGGGAAAGCCGTGGAGGATGGCCCAAGCACTTGGCCTCCTGCACCCACAGGAGAGATCTGGAAGAAACTCCTGGCTCCTAAACCAGCCCTGGCCAGGCTCTCCCTCTCTGTCATTCTGCCTCTCAAAAAAAAAAAAAAAAAAAAATTTCCCCCTAACAAATCTGATTTTTGTTTTTTTTTTTTTTTTTTATATTTCAGGTCCAAATGGACGAGAGACAGGCCACTTGGAAGATCTGACGAGGGTGGGGTGGGATTACGGCACATTTCCCCATTCTCAGAGCTGCCCTTCCCATAGGGAGACAGCCTAGGAGGACACGGGATGACTGAAGGGTTACAGAGTTTCCAAGGCAACCACATTTCCTCTCCTGGTTATGCCCACAGGAAGTGAAGCAAGTTTGCCGAAATCGGTGCTTGTGAGTAAATGCTGAGAGCAACTCCATTGCCAAACAGAGGACAACCCAGTGTCTACCACTGCTCCTGGTCCCGCCATCCACCCAGGACATCACTCAGCTATGACAAGGGACAAAGCCTGATGTGCGCCAGAGCACGCCCAGGTCTGAAAGAAATACGTGGGGACAGGCATTGGGGGCATAGGGGGTGCAGCCACACCTTGGGACCCCCCACTTCTCAGACCCAGATGTTGATTCTGGTCCTGCTGTTCTGCTTCCGATGCAGGCCCCTCACAAGCTGCGGAAATGGCCTTGGGTCTCTGGCACCCACCACAGACGCCACGGAGGGAGCTCCTGCCTCCTGGCTGTGACGTGGCTCAGCCTGAGCTGTTACGGTGTATTTGGGGATGCACAATCTCTCTCTTTCTCCTTCAGATAAAAACACGACGCTAACTGACATGCCGGCGAGGAGAGGCCTCAGAGTGAACAACCTGGTTTACGTGAAATACCCAGAACAGGTAAATTCCTGTTGAGAGAAAGTGGGTCCAAGGGCTGGCGCTGTGGTGCTGGGGATTGAGGTGCCACTTCCGACCCCAGCAACTTATCCCAGCTGCTCCACTTCCCATCCAGCTCCCTGCTGGTGCACCCGGGAAAGCAGTGGAGGACGGCCCAAAGCCTTGGGACCCTGCACCTGCATGGGAGACCCAGAGGAAGCTCCTGGCCCCTGGCTTCAGCCTGGCCCAGCCCCGCCTATTTCAGCCATTTGGCAAAGGAACCAGACAATTGAAGTTCTGTCTCTCCTCTCGCTCACTCTTGCCCTCATTCTCTCTGTAATTCTTGCCTTTCAAATACACAGTAACAGACTCGGGGAAACGATGAGTCAGACTGACTGCTCAGCATGTGCGGGGCGTCCTTCGCGGGCATGTGGGGGGAATGCCATTGTTGTCAAACTAGACAGATTATGAATGTACTCACTGCTTCTAAACTGTGTGTATTTCAACGTTTAAAAGAATAAAGAAGGGCCCCAGCGCGGTAGCCTAGTGGCAAAAGTCCTCGCCTATGCATCTGCCTGGATCCCATACAGGTGCCGATTCTAATCCCGGCAGCTCCACTTCCCATCCAGCTCCCTGCCTGTGGCCTGGGAAAGCAGTTGAGGACGGCCCAAAGCTTTGGGACCCTGCACCCGCGTGGGAGACCCAGAAGAAGCTTCTGGCTCCTGGCTTCAGATCATCTCAATTCTAGCCATTGCAGCCACTTAGGAAGTGAACCAGCAGATACTTTTTCTCTCTTTCTCCTCTTTGTAAATCTGCCTTTCCCATAAAAAATAACATATATATATATATATATATATATATATATATATATATATATAATTTTTTTCATGTTTCATGTTAGGTGTCTTCCACTAGGACACGCAATTCCTGGGAACAACGAGATGTTACCACCTCCATTGTACAGATGCGAAGACTGAGAGGTGGGCTGTGAGACCAAGAGATGTACACAGAGCCCCCAGGGCAGACAGCTGGCACATGACCCCCCACCGCCTTACCTCCGAGAGGTCGTCGGGCTCTGGGGTGTTGGAGCCTCCACTGTCCTGCTCCTCCAGATGCGCCGCCACGTCTAGGGAGGGGCTGAGAGTGAGGCTGGACTGGCCAGCCCCCCGCGCGAGCAGCCTGGCGCTCCCCGCACGCCCTGCCCCAGGGAGGGGGCCGCACCTGGAAAGGGGTCCCGCGTGAGGCCGAGCTGGCGGATGATGTAGCGCGGAATGTCGGTCTTGAGCAGGTGGCCCTCTTTGGCGTGGCCCTCGGCTGCCTCCAGCAGATGGTAGAATTCCTCGGGGTTGAACTCCTAGGGGTGAGGCAGGGCAGGGGTTGTGGGGGTCTCCCTGGGCTCCCAGGTTCCGCCCCCAGCTCCCCACCGCGTCCTGCCCCCTCACCAGGCACTCCAGCAGCCGGGCAGGCCGCGAGATGATGATGAGTAATTTCTTCACCAACTGCGTGACAAAGGCCACCTCCAAGCTTTCGGAGCGCTCGTAGGCCTGAGCAGGGGGGAGAGAAGGGCCCAGGTGACGGGCAGCTCACAGGCACCCTGAGTCAGCTAGGTGCCCGGCACTGCCCTCCACAGTGCACCTGCTTGGCGGTCCCATTGCACGCCTCAGCAAACGTGGCCCCAGGGGTTGTACAGTGGAAAAAAAAAATTGCAATGATAGGGGTCAGTGCCGTAGCATAGCACAGAAAAAAAATGGCAACCGTGGTGCCAGCATCTCATATGGGCACCACCTGGAGTCCTGACTGCTCCACTTCCAGTCGGACTCCCTGCTCATGTGCCTGGGAAGGCAGTGGAGCATGGCCCAAGGGGTTGGGCTCCCGCACTCAAGTGGGAGATCTGGAAACAAACAAACAAACAAACAAACACAACACCTCTGGCTCTCAGGACCAGCCCAGCTCCAGCCACTGTGGGCCTTTGGGAAGTGACCCAATGGATGAGGATCCTTTAAAACAAAAATCTGCTTTTACATCACAGCTTCTTTTTTAACCCTTGGATGTCCAGCTTCAGCCTAGCTCGCGGCAGGTGCACGCGCTAGCTCCCCTCGCCCCCGGCCACACATACACCAACAGCTGCAGAAATGGGGGCGGGCATCCTTAGTCCTCCACGAGCACTCACGTCTTGCAACAGCTTTTCCAGGTTCTCCTGCAGCTCGTAGAAGTAGACGGTGGTGATGAGACCCTCGCGAGACTTGGCCAGGCAGTCTCGGGCCAGCTCAATGATCTGATGATGAATAAAGCTGAGTACACCGTCCGCCAGCGGCAGCACGCTGTCGGGTTCGTAGGCGCGGGCGAAGTCGCGCAGCTTGTCCTCCATCTGCGCCGTGGCCTGCAGAAGGAATGAGAGGCACGGCGTTTGGAGACGGGTGGATGGCTAGGCGTGCTTGTAGGCAGTGACTGTGGAGAGCTTGCTGCCAGCACCGGGCGCGCTCCGGCTGGCACAGAGCCGAGGCCGGCCGGCAGCAGGTGCAGGAGGCACACGGAGCCCCCATGACAGCAGGGGGTGAGAGCGAACCAGCCCATTCTCCCCCAGTCTCACCTTGGGGAATCTCTCCTTGTAGACATGGTTCATCATGACGATCTCGTTGTCATAGGAGGAGGGCGAGCGCCCGGGGCTGCAGGGACAGAAGCAGCGGTACCATATGATCCAGTCCCTTGCCTCCGAGCTGCACCCCAACTACCAGCGTGCAGGTGAGGGTTGGGGCGAGCGGCGGCTGGACAGCGCCCGCGCACCTGAGGCTCCGGGAGCGCGGCCGCACCGCCGGGGAACGGCGGCCGCCATCCTCGTCCGTGACGCTCTCCGTGCTGCCGAAGTGCTTCGAGAGGAAATGTAGCTCGTCCACCGTGGGCTGGTACGGCAGCTGATGCAGGCGCTCCTGGGAGGAGCAGGAGGACTGCAGGGGGCAAAGGGGCCAGGGTCGGGGGGGATGGGTGGGTGGTGGGAGTTTCAGGCTGGGAACATTTTGGGAGGACCCCTCGCGCCCACCCGGGCATGGCGGTCTATGACCATCAGCTCCCAGCATCCAGCAGGATAGGGCTGCAGAGTGGCAGGGAGCCTATTCAAGCTGGTCTTACTTACCCCTCCACTGGCCAGAACCCTCCACGGCTCCCAGGTCCTCACGGGACCCCACAAGGCCTGGCACGCACATCTGTTCCCCTCTCCTGCTTAGCCCTGACCCGTTACCATCACCACCCACCCCTCTGCTGTTCCAGCAGCACCTGGCTCGCACAAGATCCTAGAACGAGCAATGGGCGCCGTTGCCTTAGGGGCTGCCCAGGACACACACCCCCACCCCAGGGAGGCCTCTGCTGGCCACACGCATGTCCTCGCCAAGCCTGGCTTCCCCTCCTGCTGGCTGCCTCATCTCCTGTCATATTGCATCTTTATTTTTATCACTGGTTGCTATCTGCCCTTCCAAGCCTGGCATACAGCTGGCCAAACACAGCTGGCCATTGCAGAGACACAAGGATGTCCACGCCGTTCAGCCTGCAACCACAGTCATGTTTTACTCTGAAAGATTTATTTTAGGGGCTAGCACTCTGGGATAGCAAGTAAAGCCACCTGCAGCACCAGCATCCCATAGGGCACCCGTTCGAGTCCCAGCTGCTCCACCTATAATCCACCTCCCTGCTGATGTTTCCCGGAAAGCGGCAGACGACCACCCAAGTGTTTGGGACCCTGCACCCAGATGGGAGACCCAGAAAACACTCCTGGCTCCTGGATCTGCTCAGCTCTGGCTATTGCAGCCGCTTGGGGAGTGAACCAATAGATTGAAGATCTCTCTCTCTCTCTCCCTCATGCTCTCTGTAACTCTGCCTCTCAAATAAAATAATCTCTAAAAAGGATTTATTTTATTACATTTGAAATATAGAGCTTGAAACAGAGGAATGAAGGAATTGATGTTTTCAAAAATAATTTTGGTTACACAAATAAATAATTAAAAAAAATAATAAGTTTGAGACCTTCAGCAATGGCTCAATTAATTGCAAGCACCGCGAACCCATATGGGCACTGCTTCATGTCCCAGCTGCTCCACTTCCCATCCAGCTCCCTACTCACGCACTTGGGAAAGTAGTGGAGGATGGCCCAAAGCCTTTGGGATCTTGAACCCATGTAGGAGCCCAAGAAAAAAAAGCTCCTGGCTCTTGGCTTTGGCCCCAGCTCTTTGCGGCCATTTAGGAAGCGAACCAGCAGACAGAGGATCTATCTTTTTCTGTAACTCTGCCTTTTGAACGAATAAGCAAATCTTAAAAATAGAAATGCGATAGCCACTTGGTGCTGTCCTGTAGGATTTACAGCAAAATCCACCTCCCAGCCTTCGCCAACAGTCCCAGCAAGGTCAAGGACAGGGTCTTCATCACCTCTTTTCTTTGTCTGCAATCCGGAGGTGTGGCCACAGAAGGCTGCTTTCACCTTCCCAAATGTAGCAAGTCCTCCTAGGCTTCTGGAACTTCTCCATTGGCTGATCCCCCTTCTGGAATATCCCCACCCCCCACGGCAGCCTTCTCGGGCTTCTGGCGATTGTCACTTGCAGCCGCTGTGTGGTCGCCTGCCCTCGGGTTATTCCCATCCCAGCTCCAACCACTCCTCATGTTTTAACTCCCATCTTCCTCCCCCCCACTTTCCCCACCATGGGTATTAAAGGTGGGGGGAGGTACTCTGAGGGCGCCACCCTCAAACCCACCCACCGGCCCCACTCACCGAGACTGTGGAGCTGGGCGTGTTGGTGCCATAGCCAGAGGAAGGGAGGGAGGCCAGAGACCAACGGCGTCCGTCCGCCCTGGAACCCAGCCACAATGCTCAGCAGTTTGGGGGTGCCCAGAGGTCACCCCCATTTTGTGCCCCCCCCTCCCCAGGGGTGAGAGAAGCCACGACCAGTGGTAAGCACAGGAGCAGAAGTAAGGGGCATAGATCTGCCACTGTGAGATGCGAGTTCCAGGTGAGCCTTCCACATAGGGACTGGGGTCTCCAGGTGGGACCCACGTCTGCCTCACCCCTTGGCCCTGCTTGGCTGTCATCCCCATGATGAACTAGCCCTCCAGAGTGGCCCCTGAGGGGCCACTCAAGGGAGTCATCCCAGAGAGACCCTGAAGTCCACCTATGGTGAACCCCATGAAAAAGCTCTCCGAAGGAGAGCCCCAAGGGTTAACGCGCCAAGGAAATCAAGTTCAGAGCTTGCGATCTCACCCAACACACACACACACACACACACACACACACACACAGGCTGAACACGAGGCCGGCACGCCACCAGGCAGTACACTGTCACACACGCGCGCAGACTGCTATGGCGGTGCGGTGGGTTCGGTCCACCCCCTAGTGGAGTGTCCACTTCCAGTCCAGCTGTTCTGCTTCCCTGTCAGTACACCTGGCCAAGGCAGCAGCAGAACGCCCAGGCACCGTGGTGCCCTCAGACGAAGCTCCTGGCTTCAGCCTGGCCGTGTCCTGGCCAATGTAGCCATTTGGGGAGTGAGCCAACAGATGGAAGCTCTCTCAAAGCGTTTGAGACAAATAACCTTGTCTTTCCAACACGATGTGCACGTATCCGTGCAAACACTCCCCGACACGCTCACATTCACCCAGCTTACACGCTCAGGGCGCCCTCCTCCTGTTACACATGGCAGTTCTCATTGCGCCACACGTTCATTCACAGTCCTACAGCCCCACGCACGGCTGCACACACCCACGGTACTCATGGAGGCACATGACGGCTGCCACATTCATAATCTCACACAGTGACACGTCACCCCACCACCACCACCCCCACGGCCCTGGGCACACAGCCACACACCCACTTACACACACTCCTGTATACACCACCACAGCCTGCTGCCTTAGCGCCCTGCACCCAACTCCATGGGCCACCTGCTGTGCCCGTGGGGCCTGGGTCTCCCACATCAGCCCTTGCCATGACCAAGCTTCTCAATGGTCAACCTGCCCTGCTCCACCCAGTGGGTAAGGGATACAGCATCATTGCTCCGACCCCAAGGCATAGCAGGTGTCTGAACATCGCTTGGTAAAAGAGGTTGGAATAAGAGTCTTGTCACACCTCTTGGAGATGCCCAATAAGCTTCTCCCCAATGTATGACAGCAATCTGTTCCTCAATCTTGCCTCCCCCAAATCGCCCCTTGGAAAATGCAATTGCAATTAGAAGCCCTCAGGGGGAAATCTGAGCTTCCCCCAGCCGCCCTCCCCCCAACCTTGGAGACCAGGAATGCCCTGGATGGGCAACAGCGTGTGCGCTCTGCGCCTGCGCACCTCCTCTGGGCAGCCCGGGTCCCGTTGCTATGGAACCGCCCGGCCAAACAGAGGGAAGCGTCGGGGAGACACCCGCCTCCCCCACCCCACCACCGAGTCCCAGGGCGCAGGCGCACTGTCCGCTCAGCCGCCTTGGAAGCCCTGCCCCTGCCAGGAGGGACTGCGGTTGGCACCGCCCCCAGGCTGCACACCCTTAGGGTCCCTCCAGGCCGAAGCGTGGGGACAATTAGGAGGAGGACAGATGGCAGCCCAGACGGTGGGTGGGAGGGGAAAGGTGGCAGGCCAGGGCTCTGGGGACTCACCTTCGCGAGGACGCAAAGGAGAAGTGGGAGGGGGTGTTGGGGGAGAAGTTGCGTGGGCTGTCCAGAGGACTGCTGCCTGTGGAGCAAAGACGGGGTGCTGGAGGCCATCCCATCAGCTTCCAGGTGCCCACAGCAGTGGGGGCCCCCTAGACCTCCTTGGATGTGAGCCTCGACCCTTTAGCCGTCATCCTGCCTCTCTGACCCCGGGGGCGTCCCTGAGTCAGTCCAGCCACCTTTCCGGGAGATTTGGAGATGGCCCCATGCTCCGGGTGTGGGTTCTCCATCCTGCCCCCATCTCCTGTCCACTCCACTTAACAAGGGCTCTGACAGAAATAACTCCATTCCTTCCCCTCGCCATTGGCCCAACCTCCTACGGGCTGGCGCGTGCCCATCGCCTCTCACCCAAGTGTCCCGGCAGTGGGGAGTGGGGTCGCGGCAGCGTGGGTGACGTGCTGGTCAGGATGAGGCTTTTCCGGTTACTGGTGCGGCAACTGCAGGGAAGGTGAGGCGAGAGGGCCAGGCCAGGCCGCAGCCCAGTGAATCCCTGGGCTGGACCCAGACATCCCACCCACCCATGTCAGATCCTGTGTGTGTGTGCTGGGAGGTACCCCCACCTGGAGGAGGAGGCAGCCGAGTGGATGGCAGCGGATGCCATCCCCGTGACCTGTATGCGTTGTGGAGGCATTGCCAGAGTGGACGGTGACGGTGGCTTTAGGTGGGTGGTAGCCTGTGTGTCCACATCACCCCACGTACCCGTTTGTGCAGCATTCTGGGGTCCAGTGTGGCCTGACCTGGGTGGGCCTTGTGTGCGATCCCCTGGGATTCTCCATGTGTCCCCTCCCCGGGGGCCAGCGTGCCTTGGCCTGTGTGACATACATGCCTATCTGTAAAGTGTTGTGTGTTATGACATCATTGGGTGCTTGGTTGTGTCCTTGCCACTGGGTGACCTCCCTGTGTGCAGGTGTAGTTGGCCATACAGGTGGGATGGGAGAGGATGCATTGGACACAGAGCCTGGGGGGATGGGGGGCCTGACCTGCCACTCTGTGCGTGGCTCTGGGACCCGCGTGACCCAGTAATGCGGCGGCCACCCCAGAACCTCTGGGCCACGGGAGCTGGTGTGAGTGTGCGTGACATCATGCCCGCCCGCCTGCCTGTGTGGCACTATTTTCGGGATGAGGCTGAGTTTTTGAGGGGGGAGAGGTGTGTACTAGGAATACAAGCCCCCACCTAGCCCGCTCCCCAGCCTCCTTCCACCTCCCGAGACCCCAACTCGGGAAGAGGGAGGCCCCCTCCCCCAGCTCCAGCCGCAGTGACTGAGCAAATCAGGTCCAAGAGCACGCGGCGCGTGTGGGGTGCGGGGTGGCCAGGCTGTCGCTATTGTTCTGGTAGTGCCAAGCACCCCCCCACCTCCCCATCTTCCCCTACCTCTCCCCACCTCACCCCACCCCGCCCTGGGGGCGGCCTGAACCACACTGCCCGCAGACAAAGACCACCATAACCTTCCCCACCCCGCGCCACCCTCACCCCTCCCCGTGAGGCCGTCCACTGCAACGTGCAATCTTCCAGCCCCCACCCCCACCCCCAAGCCTCGGCCCATGTCATCCCCGTCCTCGGCGGCGGGAAGGAGCAGCGCGGGCACCTCTGTCTGGTGCAGCTGGACCCAGGAGCTACAGCATCCCGGGGCCCCGCCCTGCGGCAGCGGCCAGAGGGACGGCGTTCTGGAAAGGCTCGGGGTGGAGGGGAAAGCAGGGGGTCTACCTCTTGGTGCGGCGAAACATACTGCCGCCAGGGAAGGAGGGCATCGAGAAATTGGAAAGCGCAGTCCAGAGAGAGTCAGACATGACCCAGCGGCGGAGACATGGTGGCAGGTGCGTGCGCCGGCGGCGGCGGCGGCAGCAGCAGCAGCGCGGGGAGCGAGCGCGCGGGGCGGAGGCTGCAGCCGCTGCGGGCCGAGGAGAGCGCAGGGGGGAGGGGAAGGCAGGGGAGAGGAGGGGAGGGGAGGACCCTGCGGCCGCGGCCAGCCGGGAGAGGGCGCTGCCAGGGCCAGCGCGCCTGGACCCGCCCGCCTGCGCACGCGCCTGGTGCTCCCTCCGCATCCCTCCCGCACACGAGGGCCAGGCTGCTCCCACGCGCGCCAGTCAGTCAGTCGGCAAAACTCACCTGCTGCTTTTCCGAGGCAGGGGCAGATCCTTCTGGGGAGCGAAAAGGGGTCAAAGGACGGAGGTCAGCGTGGGCCCCTTCACCGTTGGCTGTGGGCTGAGCGACCACCGGCTTCTTGGAGAGGGCAGGGGGGTCCTCCTGGTGACCACTCTTACCACCCTCCTCCTCTTCCTCCATCACCCCTCCCCAACGTCAGGTCAAGTTCGCAGGCGAGGCGGAATCTCAGATAATCTTCCTGAGCTGACAGCTCCGTGTTCATTTGTGGACACAAGACAAGATTTTTGGAGGAGTGAGTGAGATTTAATGGTGGGGTGTGTGTGTGTGCGGGGGGGGGGGGCATGATAAAGACTGCATCAAAGGAAAATGGGGTGCTACGATTGACCACGGCCTCAGCTGCAGGTGCCAAGGCCTGGGGTGGAGGGACAGAGCTGTCTAGAAGGTTGAGCAGATAGATGGATGAACTGGCTAGACCCACAACAGAAATACCCTGTTGTCATCCAGATGCACGGAGTTGGGGCATAGCAGGTAGAGTCACCCCAAAGCGTGATTTGAAACGGGATGCAGAGTGTGACCCCTGGCGACCGTAACCTTCCAGGTTCATGGGGTCCCACTTGTCAAACCTTCAGGAAGTCTCTGTGAGGATCTCAGCCCTTGTCACAGGTGGGCGCTGGGGACCCGGGAGACCCTCTTCTGTGTCCCACAGGCTGACAGGGGGTCACGGGATGTTGCTATGTTGTTGGGGGAGATTCTGACTGGAGGGACATGAGAGACACTGAAGGTGTGCCGTGGAAACTCCTGCAATGAGGTCGAGACCCCTGGCCAATGACCTTGGAGTAGGCCCCTGGTCTGCTTGAACCATCCTTTGGATGGGGCAGGTGCCTGGCACCTTGGCACTAGAGTGCACAATCAATGATAAAGTTAGAGAGGACCAGACATGATCATGGCTGGAATTTCTGCATGACAACAGGATGGGACAAAGAGTCCTCCTGCAGTCCCTCAGGAGAGTGGCCCAGAAGGCAACCCTGGCCCTCGCCGTCCTTGACTGACCGGAAATCCACACCGGGTTTTCTCTCCGTCTTAGAGGGATAGGTGCAGACACCCAATGGTCCAAGCGCAGCCCAGGCCTGGACTTAATGGCCACGGAGCCCAGGGCTGCAAACCCCGCAACCTGAGTCTGGGTGGAAAGGGCGCGGGGAAGACTCTAAGCGCCCCTCAACGTGCTACGGTTAGAGAACAGCAAAAATTTTGGGTAGGCGTCACCTCCACCTTCCACCTGCAGAAAAGCTCCCTGTTAAGCAAGAGAGGTTCCATCTGGGATTCCTGGCTGGCAAGGCCCTGGAGGTCAGGGAGACACCCCCCACCCCATTGCGCATGGCCGCGGTGTGTGTGTGTGTGTGTGTGTGTGTGTGTAGGGGGAGGGTGTCCACAGTGGTGGGGACTTAAGCCTAATGCCTGCGGGTGTTTCCAAGGCACCCAACTTGGTTAATTCTACCAGGTAGGGAAGAAGAGTTTGGAATGGGTAAGACAGCGGTGGGGGGAAGGAGTAGGGGGTCGCGCTAACTCCCCCAAACCCCGCTCCGATCCACCAGGGCCTGGGAGGCCTGAGTGGCAGGAGCTAGGGTGGGGTGTGCCGGGACTTTTGCGGGAGACTGGAACTCCCGCGTGGCGCTGAGCCAATGGGAACCTGCGCCGGCTTGGGGGGCGGGAACACACCTCGGAAAGTCTCCCCGCCCACCCACTCCCCCCGTTTTTTTTTTTCTCCCCCACCGGGACCAGACGGAAGGCACCGACCCAGGATGGTTGTTGCAGTAGCTCAGAAGCCATTCTCCTAACCCAGCCCTAAGGAGGAAGAGAAAGGGGATGGGGGTGCGGTGGGAAAGACCCTCTGGGGTGAGCTTGACAGCAAATGAGCTTTTCTACTCTGCACTATCCAGATCTCTCCGTCCCGCCCCCCCGGGGCACATACACCCGGGGAAGTCCTTCCTGCCGCCTCATCTCTATTTGATCCATCAACTCCAGTACACTAGGGAGATAGGGGAGGTTCCCGAGTGCGGTGAGGGAGTCCAGAGATGGATAAGACCCTGGGGAATGGGGGGCTTGAGTGCGCCTCTCTTTACAAACTCTAGGCATTGCAGGATGCGCTGTGAGTCAGGACCCATCCTGGACTTTAAGGAAACCCCAAAAATGATGACCAAACTGGGGACCCAGACCCCAGGAAGTCTCAAAGGGTGCAACCCCATTAAGCCTTGGGGCCAAGCTTTGACGTGGAAGGGGTGGTGTGTGCGTGTGTGGAGGAGGTGGGCATCGCATCCGGCTTCCCTACGAGCCCCTCACAAGAGAAGATAGAAGATACAAGCAGCCACCCCTTCTCAGAATCGAGTCCCCTCACTCCACTTTGGGGGTGGGTGCACTTATCCTGATGAGAGTTAGAACCTCCGAATCAAGCCCCCAACTCCACTTTGGAGGCTGTGAATGCCTGTTACCACCGCGGTTTGAACCTGCCTTCCCCATCCTCCACTACTGGCTCTCAGCATCCCACTACGAGCAGTGGGCCCACATCGCACGCGCCTGCGCGCAACCTGGCCAGCAACGGCGTCTTCTAAGGCGGCAAGGAGCTAAAAATCGCTCCCGCCCACCCACAAGCTGGGCCGGACTTGAGGAGGAGAGGAGGGTGGGGGCGGTGGTGACCGTGTTGTAGTGGAGGGGGAGGGCTCAAGAGTGGGGAGGCTGTCCCAATGGGGCAGTAGGAGGAATCCCGGTGGCCCAGCAGGTGCGCGGGGAGGGCGCCAGGAGGCAAGTCCCACGCCCTCAAACCAAGGGGGCTCCCAAGGTGGCGAGGGGCGAGGCTGCCGGCACAAACACGTTTACCCGCTGCGGTGGCGCGCCGGCGGCCCCGAGGGCGCCCGCCTGGGGTTGCAACTTTGCCCCAACCCCACCCCAAACCTGGCGAGGGACTCTCAGCCTCCCTATCCTCCGGCTGGCTCACCCGGCGCCCGCCCCTCGGTGGCCAAGCTCCAAGCGGAGCGCGCCTCCAGGGGTTCCCTGCGGAGTCGGGCGGCACCTGAGGGGCGGGGTCCCCCAGCGCAGCTCGAGCCTTGCCCCCCACCCGATCACCCACCGAAGGCCCTGGACAACCGGGAGTGGGGGTGGAGGGGCGCCCCTGGGCCGACCCCTGGTGCAAGTTCTCCAAGCGCCTCCCGCCGGGCCCCGCCTCAGGGCGCCCATCTCTCGCCCCCGACCCCAGCCCTGTACCTGCAGCCTCCGCCGGCGGATCAGGCCGGAGTCGTCCATGGCGGCGGCCGCGGCGGCTTCGGCCCCGGGGAGGGAGGGAGGTGGCGGCGGCGGGAGGAGGGAGGGAGGGAGAAGCCGCGGGGACCGTGGCGGCGGCGGCGGTGGCGGCGGCGGGGCGGAGCGAAGCGGGGCGGGCCCGGCGCCGTCACTGCGTCTGGACGCCCGAGAGCCCCCGTGCCTCCTCGGCCACCGCTGCCCGCGCCGGGGGAGAAGAAGGGAAGGGGCGGGCGGGGCCTAGAAAATCCCCCAAGCTGACTGTAAGGAGAAAAAAATCCTTCCTCCCCGCCCAATCTCGTGGGAGGACCCCACCCCAAGACTCTCCCAGGGGATCCCCTAGGTGGACAACCCCCACCCCACTGAGACCCCACCTGGGGAGTCACATTCCCCCACATGCTGGGGTAGGTAGATTCTATAGGGATTCCTTTTCCAATCAAGGTTCTTCCCCCCATCCTTCCCCCAAAAGCATCTGGGAGACATGTGCCCTAAGCTAAGGGTGGTTCATTCTAAAGCCCCTTCTCCCCGGGTCTCACAGGAGAGGACCACCCTACCCTCTGCATTTTCACCCCATGCCACATTCCCCCACCGCCTTAGAGAGCTACAGGCAGATCTACGGCTCGTGTAGCCCCCTGCACCCCACACAGATCTCCTAATGGAGCCCCGCAGGCCTTCTAGCGACCCCTCCCTACTGGGCAGGATTAAGGCTAGCTAGACCAGGCTGTATTAATAGCCGAGATTAGCTGGTAAATGGGGTGGGGTGGGGTGAGGCAGAAGAGGTTTTCTGCCACCCCTGCCACCATCACCCCATATCACTTCCAGGGTTCACGCAACTGAGGTGAAACCCACGGTGCTATCAGGATTGGGAAAGGACAGAGTTTCACTCCTCCCAGCCCTGGCACAGTGGGGACACTGCGGGTCAGGGCTGCCCAAGAGGAGCGGTGGTGGACAGGTGGCTTCCCGGAATTCGCTGGGAGACCACGATCCCCGCTGGACGGTGTGGGGTGCGAGCGGGTGTTGGCCCAGGGGCGTAAGACCTCGTCCCTCTCGGGTCTCCGTGTCCACGCGGCGAGTGGCGCGCCCTGGGCGCTGGCCACGGTCCCGCCTCCGCAAGCGGCGGGAGCTCTCCGTGGTGCTGGAATCCGCGGGCCGGGCTCGAGGGGGGCTTGAGGTGGGGCTGGTGGAGGGCAGGTACAAGCCGCAAGCTCCCTGGGCCAGGCTCAAGACGCGCTGGTGTTGTCTGGGTTGCTGAGGTCTCCAAGACCTCACTGGGTGCCCGCACAGGGACCTTGGAGATAGGCTGCCTTGGTTCATTCATTGGTTCACCACTTCCTGGTCCTCCCTACTGTGCACCAGGTAGTGTATTGCTGTCAGGACAGGACAGCACAATACAAAAACACCTGCTCTGCCCTGACACACGAGGGAGATGGATCTGTGGTAACACTCATGCTCCTTACACACAAAAACACACAAGCAGGGGCTGGCGCTGTGACACAGCACGGTTAAGCAGCTGCCTGCAATGTCACAGCATCCCACGTGGGTGTCTGATGGAGTCCCCGCTGCTCCACTTCCGATCCAGCTCCTGCTAATGTGCCTGGGAAAGTGGCGGAGGATGGATCAAGTCATGGGGTCCCTGCAAATCCATGTAGGAGACCTGGAAGATGCTCCTGGCTCCATTGCTGTGGCCATGTAGGGAGTGAACCAGCAGATGGAAGATCTTCCTCTCTCTCTGTCTCTGCAACTCTGCCTTCCAAATTACGAATAACAAAGTAACAGATGAATCAACTTAAAAAGTAAGAAATACACACGCACACTTGACCCACAGAATCATGAACATACAGGCAACAACCTCACACACACAGGCACACCCTACAAAGATACACACAGCCAATATACAACACGCACACACACTTGGCAGACACACACACACACAGAGCAAACAGACACGTAGGAGCAGCTCCACCCACAGTCACCCTACACACATTCAAATGCAAGGGGACACATGCCTGCACTCACTTGTGGCTGGCAAACACACACTCAACAAATCCAAATACCCTCACAGATTTCCCAACCCAAACACACGATCCCAACCCAAGGCATGCCCCGTTGCACAGATCCTCAGCCAACACAAGGCACATTATCCTTCTGGAAACACACAGCTTAACCCACAAGCTTACCTCGGGGCCAACCCAGGGAGGCACGCCTGGAGTCCCCAGGCAGGGGAGGAGGAGGTGGAGACAAGGAGAGGCCCCACCTCCACCTCAAATCACGCCCCTTTTCAGCTGTCACTCTTGCCTGCACAGGATCCTGAGGTGTCTCAGCAGTCCGAAGATCCCGTCCGGTGAACAGGTGAGGGGGCTCCTGAGAGGTGGGTGGGAGGGAGAGAGAGTCATCTTGTCTTGACAGCCTCCAAGCTTCACCCTGTCCTGGTGTTGAGGGAACCAACCACCCCCCTCTCCCCAGCAACAGAACCCAAGCCCTGCTGGCAGCCAAGCTCTGACCAATGGTCCAGCTCTAGGTGGCAGCCCCTAAGCCGATTGAGAACTGGGAGAAGGTGACCGTGAGAGAGGCCAGCGAGGGAGGGAGGGGGCTGGGCAGATGAGAGAAAAAAAAAAAAAAACAAGACAAGGGGACCCGCAGCCATTTTCTTGGTTGTGAGAAATTGGAGGGGTCCCTTGAGGGCCAGCAGGGTCAGGAAGCCACTTACATCAGGTGCAAGCTGGGGGAGGGATGGCTGGGCCTGAAGAGGGATGGACGGATTGAGTCCCCAGCAGGAGCCCCCTTGGCCTCTGACCAAGCCTCCTCTTTGGCTTTCTGGGGGTGCAGCTAGAGCGTACCCAGACAGCGACAGCCACAGCTGCCCGCACCACCCCTGCCGGCTTCTTATCTCAGGTGGACATGGCCTACAGGGGCCACACCCGACCCAGCTCCCCGACTCAGGCCCTGCAACTGACCCTGGCATGGTTCCTGTTGGTGGCTTGTGAAGGAAGTCGCCCACTCCAAGGACAGCATCCAGCAGGTGATCAAGCACACAGACTTGCCCTGGCTTGGTCCCCATCCCCACCGTGGCAAGGTAGGATTTCTTTTAGGGGCAGCTAGTGCTTGAGGGTGCTGGCTGGGAGCCAAAGGCTGACTGCGTGAGTTCGAATCCCACCTCTGCCACTGGTAGCTGGTAAAAGCTACAGCAACTAGATCTGTGATGACTGTGAGTGACATGTGATGACAATTGCTTGAAACTGCATGTTGCACGGAGGGGAAGGACTGGCTTTGGAAGACTCATGGTATTGTGGCCTGGCTCCTTCAGGGGATGCCCAGGCTTCTTCAATTCCCCAGCCTTACCTGAGGATCCAAGACCCTGGCTCGCACAAGAGGCCCCATTTGCTGGGACCCTGCTGCCCCTTGGAGATGGACGCAACAGGAACACTGAGCCCGGCTAGCTCCCCTGATGGCTGTGGGCCACCCAGCCCTGGGTGAGTACAGGAGGACTGCGTCTCCTAGCCTGAGTTAATCCCCCTCACCAGGACACCCCGCAGACAGAAGGCATGACCCCTGCAGTCTGACCCCTCTGGCCCAACTCCTCAGTCCTGACCCCTCCATCCTGACCCCTGCGGCCTGACCCTCGTGTGGACCCCTGTAGCCAGACCCCTTCCGCCTGACCCTTGTGTGGACCCCTGCGGCCTGACCCCTCCTTTGGCTCTGTCTCTCCCCATGTGCAGGTGCAGGTCCTTCCTGGGACACCTTCGGCACGCCCTCCACAGTCGCTTCCGCCTGCTGCTCCTGGGGGTACGCCAGGCGCTGCCACTCTGTGCGGAGCTCTGCCAGGCCTGGTAGGAGAGCTGGGGCGCGAGCGGGTGAGGTCCGGGCCGAGAAGGTGTGGTCCCCTGGTGGACGTGGCCTGGACCGAGTGGGAGGGGCCTGCATGGTGGACGGTGCCGGGGCAGGAGGCGGTGTGGCCTTTGGGGCGTGGCTAGGACCATCTTAGCCTACTTCCAGTAAGACCAGGCTGCAAGGGATGAGGTTTACTTAACATTTAGGGTCTGGGCAGGGAGGGGCTGGAGGATGCAGAAGGCAGCGTGGCCCTCTGGGGTCTGCAGGCAGGAGGACCCTCGTGCCAGGGCCCAGGGTACGGAATTGGAGGAAGGCAAGGCGGGGTGAAGCCTGGAGGGCCCAGCTTGGGAGCGAGGTGCGGGGCCTGCAAGGCGAGTGGAATCCAGGGAGGTCTAACTCGCCTTCTTCCCGTCCCTCGTCCTCAGGTACGCGAGCTGCGAGTCGGACCCCACCTGCGGCCCCACGTGGCTCCCGCTCCGGGAGAAGAGGAGCTGCGAGACTCGCTGTCCCACCTACGGGCAGGTGAGCCGGGCAGGCGGCCTAGGCCCCCAGTCCAGGGCGCTGGCTGCCCACCACGCCCGCTTGGGACCACGCCCACTTGCAAGGCCCGCCCCGGGGCGCTAGACCCCGCCCACTGGTCAGTGACCACGCCCCCAGTCCTCCAAGACCCTGTGGTCCCACCCCCAGCCCTGTAGCCCTGCCCGCCTTGTCACCACGCCCCCGGCGCTGTAGCCCCGCCCCTGTCACCACGCCCCCGGCGCTGTAGCCCCGCCCACCCGCCCTTCTCTCCTAGGCCTTCGCCGACGGCGCGGCCCTCTGTGTTTCGGCTCTGGGCCCGGCCGTGCCCGTGGCGGCCCCGGGAGCCCGTCCCTGCCTGGACGTGTCGGGGTGGGCGCCCCCTCGGCCCAGGGCGGCCCGCAGGGCCCGGCGCACCCGCCGCGCGCACCCTGCCGTCTCGGAGGCGGTGGGCAGCGGCAGTGGCAGCGGCAGCGGCGGCGGCCCTTAGAGGTCACCGGGCCTCGACGGCGGCCCTTAGGGTCCCTCCCATCCCCACGCCCTGAATAAAGTGGTCGGCTAGATGGAGCGATGTGGCGTGTTCCTGGGGCAAGTGGCAGGGCTCCGATGACCCTGGCTGCTCCCTGGAGGACACGGAGCTGGGAATTTCTGGGTGTGGGCAAAGGGGAGGGGGGCACAAGGGCAGCTTTGGCATCTTCACCCTGCAGAGACCACCCCCCCAGACATACTTCCGGGCTTCCGGTCCGCCTCAGGGCCTCCCTCCTTGCCCTGGCTCCCTCCACTTCCTCCCACCGTGCAGGCCCAAGGTTCAAGCGGATGGTGAAGAGGGTGGGGAGGGGTGCGACACTTGTGAAACAAGGGCCATGCCCTTTCAGCCGTGTTCGCTGGAGCACACTGCCCTGGGGCCTCTGAGGGGGATGGACACACAGCAGTAACCCCAACGGGTGGGGGGCGTCCCTGCATTCAGTTCCGGAGCCTTTGGCATCTAACCCCTCACCCCGTATCACGCTGTCCGGGTTCCAGCTCCAGCTCCCACTCCGTCTCCCCCGTCATGTGCACGCCACGGTGGGGTGCGGGCAGCAGGCGGCCACTCAGGGTTGGGCCCAACCATGCACCCGGAGATCTGAATACAGCGACTGGTTGTTTTGGCTTGGCCCAGACCTGGCTGCTCTGATTTTAGGCAGCGGGGAGTGAATCAGTGGGTGGCAAAACTGCTTGAACAGTAAAAATACAAACTTTTTTTTTTTTTTAAAGATTTATTTTGTTGGAAAGGCAGGTTTACAGAGAGGAGAGCCAGGAGCTTCTTCCGGGTCTCCCACGCGGGTGCAGGGTCCCAAGGCTTTGGGCCGTCCTCCACTGCTTTCCCAGGCCACAGGCAGGGAGCTGGGTGGAAAGTGGAGCAGCCGGGATACGAACTGGCGCCCATATGGGATCCCAGGCGACTTACCTGCTCTTCCATGGCACGTGCGCCTATGCTTCTTATGGCTAAACCTCTATATCCTCCACTGGAAACGCATAGCGAGAGAGGTCTTCCATTTGCTGGTTTATTCCCCAAATGTCCCAAGAGTCAAGGCTGGGCCAGGCTGAAGGCAGGGGCCTTAGTTCTGGAGCACCTCCCAAGACCTCCACGAGCAGCAATGTGGGATCAGGCACACAGCCAGAAATTTAGCCCAGGCTCTCCCAAGCGGGACATGGGAATGACAACGCCACGTGGCTGCGGCAGGGACCTCCCCCTCCAGTACACCGTTCTTCGCGTGGGCTGTGTCTTCCGAAAATTCCTGGGCCCATTAGATGGCTCCTGGCTTTAGTCTGGCCCGGCCCTGGCGGTTGCAGCCATTTGGGGAGTGAGCCAGTAGATGGAGGATCACTCTCTAACTCTGCTCTGGGATAAATGAGGACACACCAAACCTCCACAGATGGGACCAGCACGCATCATACAAAGCTGTGCTGTAGCTGCTCAAGCCTCTGCCTGTGGTACCAGCACCCCACAGGGGCACAACAGCCCCGATTCAGCCCCCCGCCAATGCACCTGGAAAGCAGTGGGTGATGACGTAAGTGCTTGGGTCCCTGCCGGCCCCATGTGGGACCTAGGAGGAGCTTCAGGCCGTGGCCCAGCCTCAACTACTGCAAACATTCCATATGAGCAGGAAGCTGGAGGCAGGATGGAGGCAGGGATGGAAATGGGTGGAGCCAGGATGAGATGGGGCGGAGCCAGGATGAGATGGGGCGGAGCCAGGATGGGCACCACCAAGGCAGTTGTCCTAAGTACCCTGGTGTGGCTGGACTTCAATCATCCAGCGCCCACTCTGCCTAAGTTTCAAAAGGACAGGAGTGACCGGGGCGCGATGTGATGCAGGCAAGCTCCCCTCCCTGTCCCGCACCACCCCAGAGCATGGCCCCAAGACTTCGGATCCTTGAACCACTTTAATCACTTGGGGATGGGAGGAGACAGAGGGAGAAGGGGCTCTGGCTCACTAGAGGGTAGTAGCCACCTCCAAGCCTCGCTCCTGGAAGTACCGGTGGGGCAGCCGGGGACGGGGGCCTTCCTGGCTGAAGTAGGACCTGATGCTCCTGGCTCCTTCTGCTTCCTCTGTGGGTGTGTCCTCCCTGGGGTGGGGGTGGGCAGAGAGCTGGCCTTACTGACCACTTCGGGAAGGGTGGAGTCGTCTTCCCAGGTCAGGTCCAAGCCCGGCTCCCCTCTCTCCCTCTCTCCCTCCCTCCTGTTGCCCAGGACCAGGGACACCCACCACGTTACTCCTTCCGCCTCCTTCTCCAGGATGCTCTGGGCTGTGCTCCAGCTAAAGCGCACGAACTGGGGGAAGCCAAACACGGGCTCCACATACTTCCTCAGCCAGGCCTTCGTCTTGGGATCTGGAGTCCAGGGGATCGGGGCAGCGGGGTGGGGGATGGCCTGAGTGAGCAGGTCCCACGGGGGCCTCACTTTCTTCCGTAAGACCCAAGGCTCCTGGCTGCCTCCCTGGCCCGGAGGCCCTTGGCATGGGCCTGCCCATTTAGCAGGCAGCGGCGGAAATGACGGCTGCTGGGGATAACTTCCTACACCCCCTGCATCCCTGCTGGGGTCAACAGTCATCAGAAAACTGGGGTTTGCTGATGTCAGGTAGATGTCCGGTCCCCCTACACCCTCATTAGGTCAGCAGAGATGGGGTGGGGGCGATGGGAGGTGCATGCATGATCACACCCATTTCACAAACAAGGAGACTGAGAGCCCTGATCCGGGGGACCCGAGCTGCTCATCCTCCTCCCTTCATGGACAGACAGACGGCCACCTGGACCCCCTGTTCGGGGGAGCAGATGTGGGGGGCCTGCAGAGACCACCAAGTGGGAGGGATGTGTAGAATCCACCCAGAGTTCCTGAACCCCCGGCAACGGCCTGGCCCAGTCCTGGCTGTCACAGCCCTTTTCGGGGAGTAAACCAACGGATGTAAGATTTCTCTCTCTTTCAAACAAATACTTGCAAATTGGGGTTACTGCTGTGGCAGAGTGCGTTAAACCACCCCCCACGGTGCTGAATCCCATAAGGGTGATGGTTTTCCTCCCGGCTGCTCCATCCTGCTCTCTGCGAAGGCGTCTGTGAGAGCAGTGGGGGGTGGCCCAAGTGCCTGATCCCCTGCCAAGCATGTAGGAGACCCAGATGGAGCTCCTGGCTCCTGGCTGCAGCTTGGTTCAGCTCTAGCAGCTGAGTCATTTGGGCAGCGAACTGGCAGATGGAAGATTGTCTCTCTGTAACCCACACATAACTCTTCAATAAATAAATAAGCAGGCCCGAGGTGGGAGGAGAGGATGGAGCAGAGAGGTGGCGTGGAGGCAACCTCCCACCTGCCCTCCTCCTCCACCGCGACTAACTGCCTGGGACACTCTGGGATCTGCCCTACTGCCCACCAGCGTGACCGGGACAACCTACACAATGCCCAGGGGCCTGGCCAGCCCTGGCCGAGGCCACGCTCACCGTTGGGGTAGCCTGAGCCATAATCGGTATCTAGGTCCTCAAGCGTCTCCAGGAACTGCCAATCCCTCACAGCCTGGTCCCGGGCCACCTGCGCTGGGGAACACGGGTGCTGGGACCTCCTGCCTTGATGGGGTGTGCTGGGAGCTGACCCCACACGGCAGGGCCGCGGCGGGGGGGAGGGTGCTGACCTTGGCACAGATGCTGGCAGCGCTGACCACGGGGTACAGGGAGTCCGCTTTGGCCTTCACCGTCACCTCGATCCCAGGGAAGCTCTGCTGTAGCCGTTTCTGGTACGACTCCGGCGACCCCACCGTGTCCACGAACACCTGGCCCGGAGCACGCAGGCAAACCTCAGGCAGGGTATGTGTGCCCAAGACCTCTGGCTCACGGCCCGTGGGCATCTGCTGCCACCAGGGACAGCTGCCCCAGGTCTCCTCACATTATCTCATTCTCTCTTTTATAATTTTTTGGTATTGGAAAGGAAGATATATATATAGAGAGAGAAAGAGAAACACAGAGAAAGATATTCTGTCCACTGGTGATTCACTTCCCAAGTGGCCACAACAGCCGGAGCTAAGCTGATCAGAAATCAGGAGCCAGGAGCTTCTTCCAGGTCTCCCATGTGGGTGCAGGGTCCCAAGGCTTTGGGCCATCCTCCGCTGCTTTCCCAGGCCACAGGCAGGGAGCTGGATGGGAAGTGGAGCAGCTGGAACACGAACTGGTGCCTATATGGGATCCCAGCACATGCAAGGCAAGGAGTTTAACCACTAGGTTACTGTACTGGGACCCCTTCTTTTTATTTTAAAAAGTTTTATTTGAACCTGGTGTGATAGCCTAGTGACTAAATCCTTGCCTTGCAACTGCCAGGATCCCATATGGGTGCTGGTTCGTGTCCCAGCTGCTCCGTTTCCCCTTCAGCTCCCTGCTCACGCACCTGGCAAAGCAGAAGAGGGTGGCTCAAGTGTCTGGGTCCCTGCACCCACGTGGGGGACCTGGAAGAAACTCCTGGCTCCCGCCTGGCAAAGCTCTGGGCATGTGGAGAGTGAAGCAGTGGCTGCGACATCTCTGGCTCTCCTTTACGCTCTGTGAATATGCCTTTTAAATAAAAATGCATAGATCCTTTAAAAAACATTTTAAAAAGTGGGAAAGAAATAAAGGAATCCAGGTTTTCACAGACCAGGGGGCGCTCACAGGCCTTAGAGTCCAAGCCTGGAGTGCCCGGTTCCCCTTCCCCTCTCCCACAGCAGCCTGCCCCCTGCCGCGGCGCACAGCCCCACGGCTGCCGCTCTGATCGGGCTTACGGGAATCTGTGCTCACCGCTCCCCACCCTGTGCGAATCTGCCCGGTTCGGTTTCCATGAAATGTCAAGATTTACATTTTGCCAAGAACCGTCTGCTGCGTGGGGAGCTGCCTGCAGGGGAGTGGCTGCGAGGTGGGCATGGGAACCCGGGAAACTGGGCATGCGGCCAGGAGGCTGTGGGTGCCGTGGGCTACACTGGAGGGCGCAGAGGTGGGGTTTCCTCCAAGCGCACAGCCAACACCTGCCGGCCACCCACCTGCCGCTGCACCGCCCCATTGAGCTTGGTAGATTTTGATTTAATTTTATGACTGGAGAGACAGCAAGAAAGAGAGAGAGAGAGAAAGAAGCTGTGTACAAGATCTCGTCTGGTGGCTCACTCCTCAAACACCCCCCAGGGCCGAGGGGATGCTGGGATGGGGACTGCAACCCAGCTGTCCCAGTGGGTGCCCCTTGAGCCATCACTGCAGCCTCCCACGGGTCTGCTGGCACGGAGCCAGTTGCAAGAGTGGAGTAGGCCCCTGCTAATGCAGCTGGCTGGGGCAATGCAACATGGCCCATGTGCTTGGGCCCTTGTACCCCTGTGGGGCACCTGCACGAGGCTCCTGGCTCCAGCCTGGTGCAGCTCTGGGCACTCAGCCATCTGCGGAGTGGAAAACCGGATGCAAGATTTCTCTCTGGGGCTGGGCGGCGTGGCCTGGTGGCTAAGGTCCTCGCCTTGATCCCATATGGCCGCTGGTTCTGATCCGGCGGCTCCACTTCCTCTCTGTCTCTCCTCCTCTCAGTATATCTGACTTTGTAATAAAAATAAAATAAATCTTTAAAAAAAAAAAAAAAAAAGATTTCTCTCTGGGCCTGGCGCAGTGGCCTAGCTGCTAAAGTCCTCGCCTCGAACACGCTGGACTCCCATATGGGCGCCGGTTCTAATCCCGGCAGCTCCACTTCCCATCCAGCTCCCTGCCTGTGGCCTGGGAAAGCAGCGGAGGACGGCCCAAAGCCTTGGGACCCTGCACCTGCGTGGGAGACCCAGAGGAGTTTCTGGGCTCCTGGCTTCAGATTGGCTCAGCTCCAGCCGTTGCGCTCACTTGGGGAGTGAATCATCGGACAGAAGATCTTCCTCTCTGTAACTCCTCCTCTCTGTATATCTGCCGTTCCAATAACAATGAATATATCTTTATGATTCCTTATGAAGGAAAACCTGTGGGGGGATGGGAGTTGGGGGGGAAATCCCAGTCTATACAAAATTGTACCAGATGATTTAAAATTCAAAATTTTAAAAACATATGTTAAATAAATAAATAAATACATCTTTAAAAGTTACAAAAAAAGGACTGATGGACTCCTGACTCCCTCTGAAGGACTATACTATTGTAGCAACACGGGGAAACTGTCAGGGGGTGAGGAGATCTCAGTCTCTCTGAAATTGTATCATAAAATTCAAAAATTCAAAATAAAAATTTAACAACAAAAAAAAGAAAGAGTCATAAGATGGAATTTATTTCCATGATTCTGGTGTTTGAAAAAAATCTGGCTTGAGAAGCAGAGTTATAAAGAGAGGGAGACAGAGAAGAAGATCTTCCATCCGATGATTCACTCTCTAAGTGAGCCACAACAGCCAGAGCTGCGCCGATCTGAAGCCAGGATCCAGGAGCTCTTCTGGGTCTCCCACGCAGGTGCAGGGTCCCAAGGCCTTGGGCCGTCCTCCACTGCTTTCCCAGACCACAGGCAGGGAGCTGGATGGGCAGTAGAGCAGCTGGAACTGGAGCCAGCACCCCAAGTGGAGGTTTAACTTGCTACTCCATGGCGCTGGGACCAAAGATGTATTTTATTTGAAAGGTAGAATTACAGAGAGAGACAGGTCTTTTACCTGCTGGTTCACTCCCCAAATGCTGCAATAGCCAGAATGGGCTGGTCTGAAGCCAGAATCTAGGAGCCAGGAGCTTCCTGGGGGTCTCCCATGTGGGTATAGGAGCCCAAGCACCTGGGCCATCTTCCATTGCCTTCCCTGGCTTATCAGCAGGGGCTGGCTCGGCAGTGGAGCGGCCAGGATCCACCCAAAGGTGACTTTCACAAGAAATAAATGTTAAGAAATTGGAGTTGGGTCTGGAAGCCAAGTAGTCATATAAGGGCCCCAGGCCTCACTCCCACGGTCTTAACTTTCGGACTAAAATCCTGCCCTCTGTCCCCTCTTCTCTGCCCTTAAACTTTATTTTCATTGAAGGGCAGATGTATAGAGACACAGAGAGCTCTTCCACTTGCTGGATTCAGCGGGACAGGGAGGGAGGAGCCAGGACCCCAACCGGGACTCTAAGGTGGCATTTGGATGCTGCCAGGGGCCTCTCCACTCAACGCTGCTCACGACGCCCAGCATGTCCCCCACCACTCACCTGGGTCACGTTGACGCCCTGATCCAGGGCGTACTGTATCAGCCCGGTGGCCGTGTCATGGGACAGGGAGTTCAGGTTGTACTTGACCCTGAGTTTGGGGTGGAAACGGGGAGGACACTTCCTGGTATGAGCCCCTCTCAGGCCCCCGCGCCCCTCCTGGCTGCCCCTGCCGGTGGCCCCCTTACCGCCCGAGCATGCTGGTGGAGATGAGGTTTGGAGACAAGACATCCAGTGCCCAGCCCACAGCGTCCCCGTCCTGGTTCATTTTTGCAAACAGCCTCTCTCGCTCGCTCTCGGACAGGGTCTTGGAGTCTGGCAGGAAGAGATGGAAACAAGAGAGGACAGTTGGGTGGCCTCACCGACTCGGTCCCCCTGCACCCCCAAGAGTCCCCCGTGCACCTGCACCCACCCACCCACCAACACACAACCTCGGCCCGGGCTCACCTGCCACCTTCAGGGCCTCCAGCTCCGCCAGGTGGGACAGGGGGCAGTAACAGATGGCATAGACCATTGGGCCTGCAGGAAAGGGAAGGAGGGAGGGAGGCAGGGATCACACTCCCAGGGAGTGGGCTGCCCTCCCACTGCCACCACTACTGCCTTTCTGGGATGCAGCAGCAATGCCCACCACCCCGTCCCGTCCCGCCTGGGATGCGGGCAGCAATGCCCACGTCCACCACCCCGTCCCCGGGGTGCGCACCTAGCACGGGGCCCCGGCCCGCTTCGTCCACGCCCAGGGCGCAGGGCTCCTGGCGGCACAGCGCGGGCACGGCCGAGCTCACGCGACAGCGGCCGGTGTTGTCCTTCTCCAGCTCGCCGAGCTCCATGCCGCCTCAGCCGCCGCAGGTCGGTGCGCAGGCGCAGGGATCCGCTCGGACGGAGCGCGCGCGGGCGCCGACTCTCAGCCAATCAGAGCGTGGGATACGCCCCCGACACCCCTGTCGCCGAGGCACACGCCGACGCCGCTGCCGCGCAGCCTTTCGGGAGTTGTAGTTCCCAGGGCCGACGGCCCATCCCATGGCCTTTGCAGATGTCGGTGCTAGCAGAGCTCGTCCCGGAGGAGTCTGGGCCTGGTGGAAAGAGAAGGGCAGGCCCGGGGGACACTGAGGCTCGCTCAGTGGACTCTCTGTGGAAGCCAAGAAGGGCAAAGGCCGTTCCGTCCCTAGAACGCTGCTTCCACAGCATCCCTGAATCCCCGGGGTGAGGGGTCCATTGGGGAGTCGTCTCACCCTCCTTCTCCCAGGATTTTGGCCCATGGGGGAGTCACCTCCTACCCCCGAGGAGCTCGGCTTTCCACCCTCCCGTCCTCCCGGGCCAAGCCTGGCCCCGGCTTCCCCCCCTTTCAGATGGTGACCCCATACCTCAGACGTCGGCCCAGCCGCTCAGTGCGGGTGGCTCACCCTGCCTCAGGCCCTCCAGTCGCAGTCCGAGGGAAGGCAGGATGAACAGTCCCGAAGCCTGCAGGGCCTCACCTGGACCAGGTGATCCCGTTCCCAGAACCCCGGAGCCGGCGCGGTGCCCAGCACGCTGCGGCTGCGCTCCTGCTGGCCCTGGTTGCACCGACACCTCCACTTTCCCCAGGGACCCAGGTTCGATTCTTGCAAATCTAGAGATGTAGGGACTACGTGAAGACACTCCCCTACCACACACACACACACACATCCCTCTTCTCCATCCTGGGGGAACAAGATAAGGATGCAACAAAGGGCAGAGGTGGGGCTTGCCCGTGCCTGCCTCCCACACCAGAGCGCCCGGTTGGAGCCCCCAAACATTGAACACCTGGTTGGAGCCCCCAAACATTGCTTCCCAGCCCAGCTTCCTGCAGTGGAGCACACACAGGGGACGCAGCAGAGCAGGGCTCAAATGCTGGACCCTGCCACCTTCTCGGGGGACCCCAGTGGAATCCCTGGCTCCTACCTTGGTCCTGGCTGGTGCCCGCCTTTTGCAGGCATTTAGGGAATAAAACAGAAAATGAAAGCTCTGTCTTGCAATTTTTTAAAGATTCATATGTTTTTATTGAAAACACAAATCAGATATACAGACATGAGACAGAGAGACGATATTCCGTCTGCTGATTCACTCCCTAAGTGGCCACAGCAACTGGAGCTGAGCCGATCCGAAGCCAGGAGTCAGAAGCTGCTTCCAGGTCTCCCACACGGGTGCAGGGTCCTAAGGCTTTGGGCTGTCCTCCACTGCTTTCCCAGGCCACAAGCAGGGAGCTGGATGGGAAGTGGAACAGCTAGGACATGAACCAGTGCCCATATGGGATCCTGGTGCGTGCAAGGTGAGGACTTTATCCACTAGGCTATTGCACCATGCCCAATAAATAAATCTTTAAAAAAAAAAAGTTTGTGCAATTAAAAGGTAAGTTTGCTTTTGTGCCATAAGGTGAAATTTATATAGCCAAGGAGTATTCAGCAGGTTCAGTCGAGGACGGCCCAAAGCCTTGGGACCCTGCACCTGCATGGGAGACCCAGAAGCAGCTCCAGGCTCTTGGCTTTGGATTGGCTCAGCTCTGGCCATTGCAGCCACTTGAGGAGTGAACCAGTGGATGAAAAATCTTTCTCTCTCTGTAACTCCTTCTCTCTGCAAATCCAAGTTTTCAATGAAATTGGAAAAATGAAAAAATTTATTTATTTGAAAGAATTGTAGTGGGAGAGAAGCAGAAAGAGTCTGTCTGTTGGTTCACTTCCCCAGCGGCCACAATGGCTGGATCTGGCCTAGTTCAAAGCCAGGAGCCAGGAGCTTCCTCTGGGTCTCCCACCTGGGTACACGGTCCATCTTCATTGCTTTCCCAGGTGCCTTACCCTGGAACTGGATCAGAGGTGGAGCAGCCAAGACTCGAATCAGCACTTGTGTGGGATGCTGGCATCACAGGCGGTGGCTTAACTTGCTATGCTACTGAGCTGGGTCCAACTCCACAAACTTTCAATAATACATAGATTTGAAGGCCCGGTGCACTAGCTTAGTTGCTAAAGTCTTCACCTTGCCATGCCAGGATCCCATATGGGTGCTGGTTCCTGTCCTGGCAGCCCACCTACCATCCAGCTCCCTGCTTGTGGGCAGGGTGGTCTAAAGCCTTAGGTCAACCTGGAGGAAACTCCTGGCTCTTGGCTCTGGATCAGCTCAGCTCTGGCTGTTGCAGACTGTTGGGGCAGGGATCAGCAGACGGAAGATCTTCCTCTCTGTCTCTTCTTCTCTCCGTATATCTGAGGTAGATGGGCATGGAGAGAGAGAGAGAGAGAGAGAGAGATCTGCCATTCCTTGGTTTTCTTCCCAAAAGGAGCAACAGCCAGAGCTGAGCCAGGACAAAGCCAGGAGCCAGGATGAGCTCCATCCGGGCCTCCCGTGTAGGTGGTGGGTGGGAACACCCTTGGCCATCCTCTGCTATTTTCCCAGGCGCAGGAGCAGGGAGCGGGGCCGAAAGCCAACAGCTCCAACCTAACATTCTAATGTGGGATTTGGGCTTCTGGGATGACAAGTAGCAGTTTAATTGGCTACACCACAATACCACCTATCCAGAAACCTCGGGCATCTGCTAGGGCCTGACACCTGTTCTTCAAGAACCTTCTGGGGCACACCCTCTTGACCGGGCGTCCCAGAGAGAGAAACTGAGACCTACCCCCCCACCTCACTCAACTCAGCCTCTCTGCTGATACCTGCAGACAGCCCGCCCACTGGGGCGGGTGACACCCTCACCCTCGGCGGTGTCTGTCATGGGAAGGTGACACTTGGCTTCCAGGGCCCTGGTCCCAGGCCTCTCCAACTGGGCACAGTGCCACCCGCCTGGAGGGCTGTCAAGTGTTCCATGACATGGCATAACTGACATAATGAAGATGCTTAACAGCTCCCAGGGTGTACCAGCAAAACCAGCTACACCAATCTCTTGTCAAGCCCTCCCCTTTCTTGGTCCCTCCGCAGCTCAGCACCCCCAGATCTGCTCCCCCAGCCACCCGCTCCTCCTCCCTCCACTGCCGCCACCGACCCGGGGACACGCTGTCCTCAAATTCTCGCATCCTTTGT
The DNA here is from genome assembly GCF_030435755.1 of Ochotona princeps. Lineage (NCBI taxonomy): Eukaryota > Metazoa > Chordata > Mammalia > Lagomorpha > Ochotonidae > Ochotona > Ochotona princeps. Next base: position 49,406 of record NW_026699527.1, read on the forward strand.
TTTGTGCTGGTTCTTTAGGATTACAGCTAACTTTGCGGCTTGTTTGTTCTGTTTACCCTTTTGCTGCTTCAGTCCCAGCTGTTCCCAAGTGTCACCTTCGCCGCCCTGCTGACCGAAGTACTGGTAATCCGGGAAGACCCAGGCCCAGGTCTCCAGCAGCGGCGCCAGCAGCAGCAGCAGCAGCGGACCCGGCTGGCCCCGGGCCATATCTGGTCCCCAACTGCCCCACACTCGGCGCGCACCCGGGACCAGGCCACGCGCCGGGAAGCGGCGGGCGCGGTCAGCGGTCCAGCAGGACTGGCTGCTGCAAGCTCTCCATCGGCGCCGCCCCCCTGCCCCGGGAGCGCAGTGGACCCGACCGCTTCTCTCAGGTCCGCGCCCACCGCCACCACTCCCCCCCGCCCCCCGTCCCGCGCGCGTCATGGTTCGCGCCGCCCATAAAAGGCCCCGCTGCCCCGCGCGCACTTGGCGCAGAGAGCTACACTCCCGTGCGTCTGGCTGCCCGCACGTCCGCCCCTGACCTTGCAGGTATGGGCAGCCCGGGTGCACCCAACTGGATGAGAGGGTGCAGACAGAGCGCCCCCCACCTTGGAGCAACGCCAGCTTCTTCCGCCTCCCAGACCCCCGGCCCGCATCGCTGGCTGCCTTTGTGTCCCATCCGCCATGGTGGCTGCTGCCTGCCTTTGTCCTTGCCGGGGTGGGGAACCGAGGCTGGATCGCCGCCGGCGCCCTGTCTCTCCCCCTCCCGGGCTTGGTGGGTGGAGGGGAAAGGCGCTTGGAGCAACTGGCTCCTGTAGAGAGCCCGGCCGTGGTCACCCGCGCTCCGGCCGGGGCGGGTCTCCAGCAGCCTCCCCGGGGCCGAGCTGACTCCAGCCGAGACTCGGGCTGAGCACCTGGGCGCACTTGACCTTGGTGGGGGAAGGAGGACGAAGGGTCTGTTCCCTAGGACCTTGTCCGGGCGGGAGGGGGGGTGTGTACGCGTGCGTGTATAGGGGTGGGGGAGGTGAGGTGATGATGATGATGGTGGTGATGATGATGGTGGCGTTGGGATCAGCTTTCAGCCATGGCGTCCGGCAATGCGCACATCGGGAAGCCAGCTCCTGACTTCACGGCCACCGCGGTTGTGGATGGTGCGTTCAAGGAGGTGACGCTCTCGGACTACAGAGGTGAGTCCGGCCTGGAGCGTGCATCCAGATGGGAGGGTGCATCCAGATGGGGGGCGGGAGGGGGCGACGGGGGAGAATGCACATGCCCGCTCGCGTCCCCGTCCCCCCTGCAAGCTGGGTGCTCACTCCAGGCCTGTTGCTTCACTCCTGCAGGGAAATACGTGGTCCTCTTTTTCTACCCCCTGGATTTCACCTTCGTGTGCCCCACGGAGATCATCGCGTTCAGCGAGCACGCCGAGGACTTCCGCAAGCTGGGCTGCGAAGTGCTGGGGGTGTCCGTGGACTCCCAGTTCACTCACCTGGCCTGGTATGGAGCCGGCCGGCTGCATGGTGGGGGTGGGGAGGTTGCTGTTGCTCAGGCCTCCCCTCCCCCCCCCCCCCCGCTGGACCCACTCCACCCTGGTAAATTAGCATTTGACAACCTGTGGCCTGACTGCCTACAATGGCCAATGTGGAGAGTCCAAGCTAGGCCCCCCCCAGGACCCCATGAAGAGAGATCATTTCAGCCCACGGAGTCACTTAGAAGGAGCTGGTGTGGTGGCTGTAGACACAGCCCCTGCCCCACCCACCTCTCACACTTCCACACCCAGGGTGGGGTGGGTGGGGCGCCCCCAGCCTCCTGTGGGTGGGAGTTCTTTATCTGCTGCTCCCAGCACTCTCCTGCTTTGGGGGCCCCCTTATCACCGGGTCAGGGACCCTGTTGCTGTACCTGACCTCTCAATCTTGCTTTCCCTACCCCCACCCCCGGCCAGGATCAACACCCCCCGGAAGGAGGGTGGCCTGGGTCCCCTGAACATCCCCCTCCTGGCTGATGTGACCAGAAGATTGTCCCAGGACTATGGGGTGCTGAAGATGGATGAGGGAATCGCTTACAGGTACATGGGCTGCTGGGTCCCCGGGGCGGGCACGGGGGCCTGTGCTCTCCTCCCTCCTCCCCCCACCCAGCTCCTCACTCTGACCACCCATGATCCCAGGGGCCTCTTTATCATCGATGGCAAAGGCATCCTCCGCCAGATCACCGTGAACGACCTGCCCGTGGGACGCTCAGTGGACGAGGCCCTGCGACTGGTGCAGGCCTTCCAGTACACGGATGAGCACGGGGAAGGTGAGTGGCCGTGTGCGCATGCGTGTGGGTTGTGCCTTGCTCCTGAGTCGGCCCCTCTGTAACTCATGGGGGCATTTGCCACCGAGGTGGGCTGGACAGTGGCAGTCCCTGCCTGCCCTCTGCACTCTGGGCCTTGTTTTGGGGTCGGGGGCGGGGAGGTGATTGGGGAGGAGTGTTCCGAGCCACGATCACAGCCAGGTCTTCTAGGTCTGGGCTCCTGTGTTTGGCTGTCACAGTCCAGGCTGTGGGTCCCCTGACCTTGTGCCTTAACTTCTTGCAGTGTGTCCCGCCGGCTGGAGGCCGGGAAGCGACACCATCAAACCCAATGTGGACGACAGCAAGGAGTATTTCTCCAAGCACAACTAGGCTGGCAGACCGGCCGCCAAGCTGCTTGACCCTATCTGTGCCCTCATCTCGATGCCCTGAGTGGACATCCCTCCCCTAGCCCCTAGGAAAAACTACCCCTGGACCTGGGCTTGGGGAGTTGGAAGGGAGGCTTGCAGGGCTAGGCCACCCCCTTGCCCAGAGCCCACCCAGCCATGCACAGACCTAGCGGTCATCAATAAAGTATTAGGGACAGAGGTGAGTCTGGCGTCCATTTGCTCTGTCCCCTGTCCATGGGGCTCCCTCCCCCTGAACTACAGACCCTGTAGTAACTGATTATGCTCAGCAGGTGGCAGCCTGAGCTCACCTTTGCGACTGGCTGGCTCTTCCACCTCCTTGGCCTGAAGGCCCATTGTGAGGTGTGTAGGGGAGTGAGGGCCTGGGGGTCCCTGTGTACCCTGGAGGCAGCCATACGCCAACATGCTCTGAAACCTGACTCCTGGCCTCCCTTGCCTGGTCAGGGTGATGAGCCACATTGGAGAGCCACCCACCATGGTCCCTGGGTCTGTGCCTTGGTGGGATGGGAATGAAAACATCCAGGATATTAATTTCTTTGCTCCTTTGGGGACACCCAGTGTGGGATGCTCGGGGATCTGGCTGTGCTTGGGGCTCAGGGTGGCCAGGGCAGTGCCCTGTTTGAGCTGCAGGGTGAACTCTGACAAGATCCCACTCAGTCTGTTGCACCTAGAGTGAGTCCCTGGTGTGGGAGGGGCAGGGTCACAGCCAACCGTTCAGCAGGTTTCAAAAGATATATTTATTCAAAAGAGATACAAGGAGACAGATTTTCCCATCTGATTCACTTCCTTAATAGCAGCTGGGCCAATCAGAAGCCAGGAGCTGCTCCTGCATCTCCCAAGATTGGGCCCTGCTCTACTGCATTCCCAGGCCACAAGCAGGGAGCTGCATGGGGGAAGTGGAGTCCATATGGGATGCTGGTACTGCAGGCTGCACCCACCTCATAGCTTTACCCGCTGTGCCACCCTGCTGTCTCTACCCCGATTCATTCAGTCACCTTGCCTCCCAAGAGCCTCCTGGGGGGAGTCCTGCCTTCTGGGAGACTAACCCACATGGATCGTCCAAGCCCCTTCTGTGTGGCTTCCGTCATGGTTCACTCCCCTCCGGACTTCCTGTTGTTCTTTCACAGGCTGCTTGGGTCGCAGGAATGTCGTCCGGGGCCCTGCCCTGGGCCTGGCATGCTGTCCAGCAGCCAGCATTCTCTCAGGGCCCTGCTTTGTCCAACCCACGGACCAGGCTCCCAGGCCCAGGGTGGGTTACACTGGGGCCTGACACCACCACGTGGGAGTGGCCCCTTTCAATTCAGCTCCCAGCTGATGCGCCTGGGGGAGGAGTGGGAGATGCCCAGCTGCCTGGGCCCCTGCACCCACGCAGCTGACCTGGATGGAGCTCCTGGCTCCTGGCTTCAGTTTGGCCCAGCTCTGGCTGTTGGTACCTTTTAGAGAATGAGCCAGAAGATGAAAGATCTCTGTGTGTCATTCTGAAGTATATACATATACTTTAAAGATTCTTGCTCTGAACCTCCCACCCACCCCCTTGCCTGATCACTTCCTTGGATTTGCTGCTTCTCTTAGCTCTCACCGCCACCATCCTGTTTGCTTTTCCAGCGGCCGTCCACCCTGGTCCAGCCTGTGTTCAGGGCCTGGTGGCTCTCAGGATTTCCTAAATGAAAGGCTGAGCTGAACTTCTGTTTTCTTTAGCCCCTGGCTTCTCTCCGGGGAGCTCCAGGAGCACCCCCCACTTCTCCTCCACCCCCACCCCATAGCCACCGCCCTGGTACTGCCACAGGGGAGGCGGGATGAGGTGAGGGTGGTGGCGATGCCCAGCGGCTCCAGCAGCCGCCCCAGCAGGACCACACCTGGCAGTGGCCTGGCACCCAGGAGGGGAAATTGGCAGGCGGGCGCCGCCCTTCCTGGCAGGGACTGGTGCCGTTGGGGATGGGGGCAAATCAGTGTCGACCCAGAAGCCACAGAGGCCACCTGCTATCTCTTGTTCCTAGAGCCAGGGCCTGTGCAGGGCAGCTTCCCGAGGGGCGCTCCAGGAGCCAGGACCACGCGGGGCGGGTCTCCCCACGAGGGCCTCTCCAGGGGCAGGGGCGCACAGGATGGCTCCCCAAGGGGTGCTCCAGGAGACTGGGCGCACAGGATGGCTCCACAAAGGGCGCTCCAGGAGCCGCGGCCTGTGCTGGGTAGCTCCCCTGAGGGGCGCTCCAGGAGTCAGGGCACGCAGGATGGCTCCCCAAGGGGCGCTCCAAGAGATGGGGCCTATACTGGGTGACTCTCAGAGGGGCGCTCCAGGAGCAGGGGCCTGTGCTGGGTGTGTCTCCCCAAGGGGCGCTTCAGGAGCCAGGGCGCACGCAGGATGGCTCCCCAAGGGGCACTCCAGGAGCCGGGGCCTGTGCTGGGTGGCTCCCCTGAGGGGCGCTGCAGGAGCTGGGCCTGTGCTGGGTGGCTCCCCAAGGGGCGCTCCAGGAGCCGGGGCCTGGGGCTTTCCGCCCGCCCGGGAAAATCCCAGCCCTCTTCCCGGCGCCCGCGGCCTTGCCCGGCAGCCCGAGCGGGGGAGGGGATTCCCGGAATCTGCCCGGAGACGGTGGGGCCGCGTCACTGGGCACGATCGGTCCATTTATGGACAAGCGCTTCCGCTGCGTCAGCGGGGAAAGCCCCGACGCGCGGCTGGGCGGGGCGGCGTCTGCGCACCCGGCGCGTCCACTGGGGCGGTCAGCGCCCCCTCCTGCCCCGAGCGGCCAGCAGCGCCCCGGGCTGGGAGAGGAGACCCTGGGGACGCGGGCAGCTCCCCGGGCTGGGCTGGCGTCCCTCGCCGAGAGGAGACCCTGGGGACGCGGGCAGGGGGCAGCTCCCCGGGCTGCGCTGGCGTCCCTCTCCCAGAGGAGACCCTGGGGACGCGGGCAGGGGGCAGCAGCCGGGCTGGGCTGGCGTCCCTCGCCGAGAGGAGACCCTGGGGACGCGGGCAGGGGGCAGCAGGCAGACGCCTGAGTGTAGCCGCGGTGCAGGGAGCACCTGGAAGAAAGCAGAAACAGCAGAGAATGGGGGTGGGGGGCGGGGGAATAACCACCCCGAGTTCCTCTCCTCCCCCTGTCCACCTGGCTGTGGGGGAGGAAAAATAAAAAAAGACTACCGAAATGTAATAAAGAATCTTATTATTTTTTTTTTACTTAAATAGATTCAATAAAAAGTCAGAACAACAAACGCGCGCGTGCGCGCGCGCACGCACGCACACACCCACACACACACATACACACATATAACATCTTAAAATAAACTCTGTTCTTTTAGAGAGACCAAGTGCGTGTTCTCCACAGTACGGTGCAGGGGGGCTGGGGTTGGGGAGGTCAGGGGGCGGTAGGGGGGTCCCTTCCCCAAGTGTCCCCGCGCGGGCTCCAGTACCGGGCGGCGGGGCCAGCTCCGCCGCGATCGCCCCCTCCTCCCCTCCTCCTGTTAAATACACAAATATATTATATTCAATATGAATCGAGTCTGTTTCCTGAAGAAAAAAAAATACAAAAAAAAAAAAAACAACCGTGGAGGGGTGGGGGAAAGCTTGTAAACGTTGACGTGGAGGTTTTTTCTGGGTGCAGAGCGAGCGGGCCCGAGTCCAGTGTGGTTGGCGACGCGCCCCAGGAGTGGGGTGCGGTGGGCTGGGGTGGGGTGCCGAGCGCCCACCCCTCCCGACCCCGCGCGCCCAGCCAGCCGTCCAGGTGTGGGATGGCCGAGGTCAGCGCTCAGAAGGCATGTCCCTTGACCCCGAGCAGCAGCTGGCAGCCATTGCTGACGTGGGTCATGACCTTCTGCTTGAGTTGGGCCACCTGCTCCCGGAGGAGGCCGGCGGTGTTGGACAGCCCCGCGTTCTCAGCCTTCAGGGTCTTCACCTTGTCCTCCAGGCGCGCGATCCGCTCCAGCTTCCTCTTCCGGCACTTGGTGGCCGCCAGTCGGTTCCGCAGCCGCTTCCGCTCCACTTTGATGCGCTCCTGGTCTTCCATGTTAATGGGCGACACGGGCGGCGTGGCGTCGCGGCTGCGCGCCTCAGGCACCGTCTGCGGTTCCTCCTTGAAGGCGGACGCGCCGCCGCGGCCCAAGCCCAGCGGAGCCGGGTGGCCGCCGGCGAAGGGCGGCGCGTGCGGGAGGTAGCTGATGGTGGCCGTCGGGTAGGAGCTCCCGGTGCCCACGGCGGCTCCGGCGCCTCCGGAGGGCGCAGAGGCGGCCGGCGAGTAGCTGCTGAGGTTGGTGTAGACGGGAGGCGGCTCGGGGCCCGCGTAGACGCCCCCTGGCCCGGGCGGGGGTCCCCCGCTGGCGCCCAGAGAGACGTTGGGGGGCGTCACGTGGTTCATCTTGTGCAGGTCGTCCAGGGCTTTGACGAAGCCGTCGGCGAAGCCCTCCTGCTCCTCCGTGACGCCGCCCCCCGCGGCCCCGGCCCCTCCGGCGCCGCCGCCGCCGCTGCCGCCTCCCCCGCGGGGGTAGAAGTACTGTCCCGGAGGCGTGGGCGTCGTCGTGATCACGCCGTTGCTGTTGGGCACGATCAGGCGCTCCAGCTCCGAGGAGGCGAGCTTGAGAGATGCGCCCGTGTCAGAGCCCTGGCCGGAAAAGTAGCTGGTGGCTCCGCTGCTCTCGGAGCCGGGCGGGCCGCGCGCCCCGGGCGCTTTGAGACCCCGGTAAGGATCGGCCAGGTTAAGCGCCAGGCTGGGTTTCAGGAGTTTGTAGTCGTGGAGAGAGAGGCCGCCGGGGGCTCGGCCGTATCCCGCAGCTGCGTAAGAATCGTCGTGGTAGAAAGGCTGTTCCATTTTAGTGCACATCCGGGCGGCCCAGGCGCAGTGCTGGGGCGCGCGGGCTTGGCGGTGGGGGGTGGTCCCGACGGGGCCACCCCAGGGCCTCGAGGCGGCGAGTTGGAGTCCGGATGGAGATGTCGCTCGGTTCGGTCGCGCGTTCCTCTTTTTTGGAAGATGTGTGTGGAGGAGGGGAGGGGGAGGCGGCTGGTACAGGCTGACACCAGCCTGCTGTCTGCCGTACGCCCCAAGCCCCCTCGATCCGGCTTCCCAAGTGAGCCCCTTCTTGTCTGGTTCCCCTCTCTGGGCGCGCGCGCTCGGCTTTCTTTTTCTCTGTCTTTGCCACCCCCCAACTCCCAACCCTTGGTTGCGCCGCTCCCGGGGTTGGCTCCGACGCTGGCCCGGCTGCTCTCAAGGTCCCAGGCGCTCCAGCCCAGGCTGTGCGCCTTTATACCGCGCGAGTCAGCCACGGAAGTGCGCCCTGATTGGCCGGAGCCGAGCCCCCGCGCGGCGCGCCCCCTCCTCCACCTCCTCCTCCTCCCGGAGCGTGGGGAAGGGGAGGAGGCGGCTAGCGTCACTGTCAGGAAGCGCGTGTCTTGGTAAACAGCGGCCACGGGCCGGGTGGCTCGGCGCGGGCAGGGGAGGGGCTCGAGGGATCCCTCCCCGGTGGGTCGCTTTGAAATCAGTGCTGCTGCCGGTGGTGGGGTGGGGTCGCCGAGGTCTACCCGGTGGTGGAAGGGGGCGGGGGCACGCGGGTGGGTGTGAACAATAAACCCCGGCGTAATTCGGGGTGCCTTGGAAGAAAGACCTGCTAGCGAGCAAATGGAGCGTGGGATGTGTTTGGGGAAGGGCTGGCGGCGTGGAATGGGGGTCCCAGAGTGGGAATCGATCGGAAAGGGACCCGAAGCGAGACCCAGAATGTCCCCATGAGAGATAGGAGGATGGACACGACATTGGGAGACCCCCGAGGAGTGGAGGAAAGGAAGGTTAAGCAGAGGACAGGGCGGGGAGGAGAGGGTGTGTGTGCGCGCGTGTGCGTGTAAGAAGGCACCTGACCGAGGAATGGGATGGGGGGAGGGAGGGTTCTGTCCCTGAGAGTGTGTATGTGTGTAAAAGGAGACACCTGACGCAGGAATAGACTGGGGGGGTCCCAGACCCCCAGGGGGAGTGTTGAGGGGTTGGGACCTTTTTCACAAGAGGGAGGTGGGGGAGGAGTTCAAAAAGGGTCAGGGGGCGGGGCTGCCAGGATCTACCTATTTGTTATGCAAGAAATGAGTAGGGGGTCTCCCAGAGTCTGAGGTTCGCCCCTCCCCACCCCCACACTCCACCACCACAAAAAGAGAAGGAACTGGGGAGGGGGTCCAGTCAAAGACGTGCTGGGTGCGGGTAGGAGCTGGGGACCTGTTTATCAGAAGCTGGACATCACCCAGGCTCTGGTGGAGGGGCCAGAAGGGACAATGACACGCAGGGCGGGGGCCGGGGACGCTGCTGAGACGCACGAGGAGGAGGAGGGGTTTTGGGGACCCCTCGGGGACTCTGTGTGTGTGGGGGGTGTGAGATCCACCGTGGCTGGCACTCCAATGCACCCCCATAACCCCGCTTCGTGGGTGATCCCTAGGGCACCTGCTGCCCATCCCAGATCCCTTCCTGCCTCCTGACCCTGGGCTCGCCTGGCCCCAGCCCGGACGGCCCCGGGGCGCGGTCGCCCAACCCCACTCCCTTCCTTAGAAACAGGCTGGGGGGAAAAAGAGCGCCGCCGCCGCCGCTGCCGAGGCAGGAAGTGTTGCAATAGCCCCGGGGGTGGGGAAGGAGTCCGGCCCTGTCTCCGTCACTCTGCTCCTGCGGGGACCGTGCGCTCCGCCCTCGGGTCCAGCTGCCCGGGACACGGAGCGGCGACCCTCCATCCACCCACCCCGTTTAGGGTAATGGTTCCGCCCGCGGTGCTCGGCCGGCGTCCGTGAAAACAGGCGGAACCGGGTCTGTTCCATTTAGCCGGCCCGAGAGACACACGGGGTGGGGGTGAAGGATGCCACCCTTGGGAGCTGGGACTGGTCGCCACGGCAACCAGCTTGGCGCGCGCGGCGGGCCGCATTGGAGGCGGGCCGACCCCCCGGGAGCTTCTCCTCGACCGAGCCCATATTAGGGCACAGGAAGGGGTGGGGAACCCGCGCTCGTCCCGGGGCCCGGAGCCAGGAACCAAGGAGCCCACAGGGGCTGCCAAGGTCCCAGGGCGCGCCTGGGCCCCCGGACGGCTGGCTAGTCCCGACCAGTCCCGGCCGCCGCCCCCCTCTCTCCTTCCCCCACCCCCCAGGCCCCCATGTGGGCCATGCCCGGGCTCCGCCCAAGCGCTCCAGGGCAGCGTCCCCAGCCAGGCCCGGCCTGGCCCGACCCAGCCCGGCAGGTCCCCGCCTGCCCGCGGGCGGGCCTGGGTCGGACTTCGCCCCCGGCCCCCCGACGACTCGGTGTGCGGAGGGGGCGGGCCGCTGCCTCAAGGCGTCCCGGCGCCTGGGCGGGCTGGCACGGCGGCAGGCAGGCAGGCAGCTGCCAGCTCCTGAAGGCCGGGTGCCCTTTCCCTCATCTGGGAATCAGGGAGTCACTCCTGGGAGTCAGGGACCCCCCCCAACACACACACACACACACACACTACCCCCTTTTGAACTTGGTAATCCTGTCAGTCAACCAGGATACCCGAAGAGCTTGGGGAGCCCCCCTCTCCAAGGTGTCCCCTTTAATGGGAACTCCCCAGGTCCCCTCCACCCCCACCCCTGCCCAAATCCATGAGAATATGAGGGAAGGCCAGAGTGGCTTCTGGTTTTGACCTGAAGTGGGACTTCCATGCCATGAGTATGTGATGCGCTGGTAGGCGCGTCCCCATGCAGCTACAAGGCCTCCTTAGAGTTGCGAGGGCCTGGACCACAGGGACACTTGCTGACCCGGCTTGCTTTTGGGGGAGATAGGCCCTGAGGCTTGCTTTGTTGGGTGGTGGTGGTGGTGGCAGGCCCTGAGCGTCCCCCAAGCACGTGGGGAGGGGAAGAAAAAAGCTCAAATGGGCAACAGGCGAGAAAAGAGAAACTGGGGCTGTGGGGGGGGGCAGGGGGAAGTCCAAGGGCCCTGGGGCGGGAGGAAGATCCCAGAAGACCCTGGGGACGCCCCCACCGTTTGCAGGGTCCCTGTGACCTCTGAGTGCCCCCCCTACACACGCACCTTCCCCCCACCCTATGCTCAAGGGAGATTCCTGAGGCCTGCTGAGTCGGGCGGGCACCTTGCCAGGCCAGTGTCTCCCGCCCATGCTAATAATTGCAGCTGACATCTGGCCGGCCCAGGCGGCCCGCGGGGGCGCAGCAGGCAGTGCCGAAGGAGGGAGGGGCAGAGGGGGGGACTGGCGCTGGGCAGGGTCCGGCCACAGGGCAAGCACCTTGGGAAGCCAACCTGCAGGTCCCACGGGCTGGGCCAGGCTGGGGCTGGGAAGCCACAGTGACTCAGCCAGCCCCAGCCAGTGGCTGAAGCTGACCATGCCAAGAGGGAGTCCCAGAGAGCCGGCAGCTGAGGGGGAGGGCAGGGACTGGCCCAGGCAGGAGGTGTGTGTGGGGGGGGATGTCATAGGGGCAAAGGGTTAGGGCAGGGAGAACTGGTAGACACCCCCAACCCAGCCGGCCAGCTAAGGGTGAACATGTCACGCCGCCGCCAGGGAGAAACCCAGGCAGGGTGAAGGTGGGCAGACTGAGAAAGAACAATGATTATTTTAATAGCCAACACTTAAGCCAGGTTCTTGCCCCTGGGCACTGCTGCCTGGGCTCCAGCGGCTAGCTGCCACTGGCGGCTTCCGTAGATGTAGGGGAATCCAGCTCATAGGCTGCAAAACGAGGCATGGGACAGCTGCCTGGTCTGGTGTCCACCCGCTAGCCAGCTCCAAGTACCCCGGAGCCAGGCTGTCCACTCCAGCTGGCCCGCCTGGACAGGGACGGTTACAACCTTAGGGGTCCTTAGGCAGCGCCCACTGTATCCTGAATGCTGCAGGTGCTGTGGCCATGGGTATACCTGTCCTTGGGCACAGACAGTGGGTCGCCCTGGGTGGTGGTGGTGGCTAGGCCAGCCTGGGGGGAGAGGAGTGGGGTCCCCCTCCTCACTGTTCTTGGCCTTGGGTGTTGGAGCAGGGGGTGGGGATCAGGCCAGCCAGGGAGGAGGAGAAGGGCGGGGGCCCAGCCTAGCTGGTACAGCCGGTTCCAGGCCCCTACCAGTCTCACCTTTGTGGCCTGGGCACCACCCCCTCACGCCGCCCCACTGGCGCCAGGCCTGCCCAGGGTGAGGAGGGTGTGAGGGGGAGCGCCTCTCCCCCTCCCCCCTCCTTTTGCCAGCCAGCCTGGGTGCCCAAGCCTTGGGCTGCAGAATAGCATCTGGCTCGGTGGTCAGCACCCTGGCTATCCCCCCACGCCCCCAGCCAGGGGGAGGCAGGGCAGGGTGGGGTGGGGGAGCAGGGTAAGGAGGAAGTTCACCCACCCCCACCCCCCACCCACAGGTCTCAATGGGGCTTTTGGTCTTGGTACCAGAAACTTCTCCTTCTTATAAATAGCCCAAATGACCCTCCTTCTCCCCCTCCTCCTCCTCCTCCTGGCCCTACTGACCGGCAGGGGCCCTCACCAGGAAACCGGGCTGGGGGCTGCCCATGACTCAGCCAGCGGGACAGGCTGGGACGAGAATACACAAGTCAGAGCACCCAGCCTCCAGCGTCCCTACCCCTGGGTGTGGACGGGCAGGCTGCTTGGCAGGAGGAAGCTGGGGAGCCATCAGAGAGAGCCTGCCAGCCACTCCCCTTCCCCACCACTGTGGTTGGGTGGGGAGGGGGTCCCAGCCTCCCCCTGGCCTCCCACAACCTCTCCTTCCTCTCTGCCTCAGGCTGATTTTCCTGGAGGCAGAAGGGAATCCCTGTCAGCTCGGTGGGACAAGCAAGGGGGACTTTCCCAGCCACCAGGTCTTGGGGGCTGGGGAGGGAGCGCTGGGCATCACTTAGATCTGGGGTGCCCCTCATCAGGGAAGAAGGGGGAAGATGGGATGAGACAAGTAACCCTGCCCACACCCCAGCAGGGGCTGGCCAGCCTCCTGGAGGAAGTGGCCAAAGCAGAAGGCAGCTAGGGAGCGAGGAGGGGAGGGGATGATGTTAGGGGAGGAAGTGCCAGGTCTTAGGATTGGAGGGGGCAGGCAGGGGAGGAAGGCAGAGATCCAAGCCAGGGCTCCCCCCATATCCCAGGTTCGGGGAGGCCTAGTGTTCCCAGAATCACAATGAGGTCCCTGGATAAGGGCTGGTGGGGGGGATGGAGGAGGGTGGGGGCTAGAAGTGGGTGGTTGGCCTGTCAGGGCGTGCCAGAGTGTGTGTGGGGTCCCTGTCTCCAGGCTGGAAAGCTAGGCCCAACCCCATGTTGGCCCAACCCCACAGCTGGGTATAAGGCCTGAGCTACTATGTAGCAAGTGCTATTCCACTCTGTGTGTGTGTGTGTGTGTGTGTGTGTGTGTGTGTGTGTGTGTGTGTGTGCTTGCTGGGGGTGGTCCTGGAAGCCTGGCTATGCGGCCTATCTCTTGTGGGAAGGGTATGTAACTGATTTGTTGCATGAAGTATGTGTTGTTGGGGTGTGTGTACGTTTCACGGCTTGTGGTCTGCGTGCTTGTGTGTGGTCTGTGGCTGAACTCTGTGTGTGTGTGTGTCTTCACACACTCAGGAGCCAACAGGTTCGGTGTGGGTTCTAGGTGTGGATGCTCTTAACGCTAGACCCACCGTGGGCTGTGCCTACACAGTGTGGTGGGTATGACTGGCCCGATCACAGCTGCCCCCATGTGTCAGGCTGTGTGCCCGTGTGTGCCAGCCACACACGCGTGTATGTGTTTTTCCAGGGCACCTGGACACTCCCTCTGCCAGCCTGTCAGTGGGCAGGTGTTGCTGTGCTTTGGCCTTGGCCGCCGGGCTGTGTGTCTCTCTGTGTGGACCGCCTCGTCCTGCTGGTCGTCGCTGTCCCCGAGTGTGCCAATCATCGCCTGCTTCGACTTGGTTTGCTCAGATGGTGTGTGTGTGTGTGTGTGTGTGTGCCCGTGTCTGGGCGTCCCTGTGGCCAGGGTGACAGGGCTGTGTGTGTGTCTAGACTGGCCCGGAGAGCTGGTGTGTGTGTGTGGGGGGGTGACTGCACACACATTCCTCCCCCCCACCCGCCCCCTGTCTGGCCAGTCGGGGTCATGTTTACTCTGCCCCCAGCCCGTGTCTGCCCAGCTCTCCAGGGAGGGGCCGGCCTTCCCGCCTGTCCAGCCGGCCGGCCATCTACAGGATGTATCCGAGACACTGTCTCCAGCCCCTCCCTCGGGCCACCCTCGGGTCAGGGTCAGGACCCAGGCGTGTAGGGTAGCAGAGACTGGGAGCTGCCTCCAGCCAGCGTGGTGGCGGCCGTGGGTGGGCGGGTGGGTAGGTGGAGGGTGGTCCCTGTCAAGGCACCAGAACCAGGGTGAGGGGGCAGGGAGGAGGCAGCGACGGGCCCAACAGGTTCCGGCTCATTCCTGCCCCGCCTCTCACTTCCTGGGTGCCCGCCCTGGGCTGAACAGGGTGAACCCCATGGCCTCCAAGTGGAGTGCCTGGGTGAGCCTGAAGTCTTAGGTTGGCACTGGGTGGGGGGACACCAGGGGATCTCAGGTGGGAGTAGCCCCCTCCCCCACTCCAGTTAAACGTGTCCACCTCTTCTCTCATTCACTTCCTCCAGTAAGCTGGACGTAATTATACCCCCTTCTCAGATGCGATCGGGGAGACTGAGGCCCCAGCCGGCCACAAGAGCAAAGACAAGGTTTTGAATCCAACCTGTGGGTGCCACCAACCCCAGACCCCTGGGCAGTAAATGCGGCCCCTCCTCCCTCTCTCCTGGGGTATACACGTGGGCCAGAGGAGGAACCAGGCCCCCAGGAGGCCTGGCTCAAGGGGGGGGGGCGCCTGCCTGCCTGCCTGCCGCAGGCTTGCTCTGAGTCAAAATGGGCCGCTGGTTGACATGAATAAGAAAACGGCTTTAACCGTTTCATCGCCACGGTCGGCTCTGCCAAAAAACTTCCTGTGGGCTGGGGGGGGGGGGGGTTGGTGGGGGGTGGCTAGAGGGAAGGGCAGGGTTCCCGGAGGTCTGGGGTGAGGGTGGCTCTGCGAACTGGGGTGGCCACAGAGGAGGGGGAGGGGAGCACACGGTCCTCCTGGCATCAGGGCCTGCCTGGAGGGGTGTGTGTGTGTGGGGGGGTGTCCTAGACTCGGCAGCCCCCTCCCCAAGGGCTTGAGTCACACCCGGGGAAAGCCGGGAGGGGTGAGTCACGGGGTTGCAGGGGGGAGGCAGGAGCAGAGAAGGGGGTTGTGGGGAGCCAGGCCGGCTGCGGCCAGGGGACCCCCGGGCTGGCCTGAGTCACACACATGCGGTGGCCTCGCTGACCCCAGCCCCCCATCTAGGGCCATCGAGGGGCGGGAAGCCCAGGGCCGGGTGGCCCCAGGAGCCAGAGGAAGGGCAGCAGGAGGGGGGACAGGAAGCCGGGCTGAGCGGGAAGAGCTGGTTGCCGCGGTAACTGCGCGGGGGATGGGGGGCTGTCTCAGCTGCACCGGGGTGCCGGAGTGGGGGGTCCTCCCCCAGCGGGGAATGCCCCCTGCGCGCTGGGGAAGCCCCCGCGCGCCCGGCCGAGGGGCCTGGAGTTTCAGGTCGGGGCAGGAAGGGGTTAACGGCGGGCCCCCTCCCGGGTTTCACCCGCACCCCTCTCCCCAGCCACGCGCCCCCGCGCGCGCACGCACGCACGCACGCACACGCACACAGCCGGCTCCCCGCTCCCCGCCCTCCGGCACCATCCTCTCAGGGCCCGCGCTCGCTCGCACGCACGCACGCACGACCGCGTCGGTCGGGCTCCACACGCGCACGGAGCGACCCCCGTCGTGGCTCGCGTCACGCACGACGCACGCGCCCCCCGCAGCGCGCGGAGGGGCCTTTCCTGCCCAGGACGCGGGGCGCCGGCGGGGGCGGGCTGTGCGCGCGCGTGCGCGTCCTGGAGCGCTGGCCGAGCGGGGTGGGGCGCTGGACAGCCCCTTGGTGCATCTCCCTCCCCATGGCCGTGCACACTGGACTTTAGGATACACCTGCCACGCGTTGGCACAGACCCGAAACCCCGCTTGCCCCCGCCAGCCAGGCGGCCAAGCATGGCCAGGGGTCACACTGGTCACACCCCGGACATCCCAGACGCAGATGGTCACGTAGGCGCCCTGGGTCATACGGCATTTGCCTTAGGGACCCGGGTCACGGGCGGATAGGTGACAGACACTCCGAGAAGCAGAGACATGGCCAGACCAAGGAGGGCCGTGCTGTCCCCTCGAGGGCTCACATACCTACGCTTGTGGGTACCTGAGCGTGCCGCAGTGGGGATGGGGTGGGGAAGGAGGACAAAGTCCAGGACACACGCAGGACTTGGCAGGACAAAAGTGGTCACAGATGTGTCGCTTAGAGCCACACGGAGGCTTGCGGCTGGCGTGAGGTTGTGACTGTCATTGCCTCCCCCTATACAGCGGAATGATGGGTCTAGAGACCCTGGTGGGGGTCCCGCACGGAGTAGGCACAGATTTGGGGTGCAGTAGGCACAACCAGAGAAAGCTAGCCGTGCCCTGTCTGCGTGAGCCACCCTGGGCTGAGAGATATACAGGGGTGTGTGCCGGTCTCCTGCCATGACCGCCACACACGCACACAGCCTGGTGTACAAGCCCCAGCATCCCGAGACCCGGGGACACACACACACCCCTGCGCACACTCAGAGATGGCATCTCACACCACCCCAGACAAGCCACACACCCAAACACTGTGTGGGTGAGGGGAAGGACAGCAGAGGAGGGCCTGGCTGGGTGTAGGCGGTCTGTGGCCCACCTGGGGGTCGGGGGGGGGGTGGGGATGCTGTGTTTTCCTTTGGGGACCTGGCAGCCTGTATGTAAAGGAGGGTGTCTCTCCCCTCTTTCCCCTTCTCCCCTCCCCCTGGGTAGGGAGAGGCCAGCCCCAATGGCTGGGTCCCTGCCCAGATGTGCAGGCCGGAGGGGCCGGGCCGGGGTCCAGCTGTGGCCGCAGGGAGGGGTTGAGTCACTGGTGCTTCCCAGCAGTTGCAGCCCAGGCTGGGGCCCAGCTGTTCCTGGAAGCAGGCTGCACTGGGGTGGGGTGGGGGTTGGGGTGGGGTCCCCAAACCAGCTGGAGGCCGGGCTAGGGGTGCTGCTGGGCTGCAGTGCACACTGGTGGGGGGCTTCAGATGACCCAAGGTCGCCTAAAACAGGGGTGGGGGAGGGCTTGCAGCTTGCCTCCCGGCAGTAGGAGGAGACTCCTGACCCGGAGTGGGAGTCGCTAGTGAGTTCAAACTCCTTGGGTTCCCCTCCAAAGGTGTGATTCCTTCCACACCCCCCTCAAAAAAAAAAAAACTGTTTTAAGAGGAACATCACACACCCAATTCCCTTTCCCCAAATCGTTGGCTTCCCAGCATTCCCTGAACATCTTGATCCGTGTGTCTGAAATGTCTGGGGACTCCAGCGCACCCAGCCTCTTCTTCCCTGGCTCCTGGCTCACCTCCCCCTGCTGTCAGGAGGCCAGGGTGGTCTGGTGTGTCCCCCCACCCACCCAGCCTCTCCTGGTGGGTGCCGGTTGGCAGGGTGGTCTGGTTTGTCCCCCCCCTCCACACACAGCCTCTCCTGGTGGGTGCCGGTTGGCAGGGTGGTGGTCTGGTGTGTCCCCCCACACACCCAGCCTCTCCTGGTGGGTGCCAGTTGGCAGGGTGGTCTGGTTTGTCCCCCCCTCCACACACAGCTTCTCCTGGTGGGTGCTGGTTGGCAGGGTGGTCTGGTGTGTCCTCCCCCACCCAGCCTCTCCTGGTGGGTGCCGGTTGATGGGATGGTGGTCTGGTGAGTCCCCCCACCCACACAGTCTCTCCTGGTGGGTGCCGGTTGATGGGATGGTGGTCTGGTGTGTCCTCCCCTACCCAGCCTCTCCTGGTGGGTGCCGGTTGACAGGGTGGTGGGGAGGAGCTGGACATGTCTGCTCCCGCGTCTCAGCCCCACTCCCTGCCTGCTTCCAAAGCTGGAGTTGGGAAAACAACGCTGGAGGAGGTTATGGGCGTGTGGGTCATTTAGCCAGTCTCTGAGGACCCGAGTGGACTAGACGCGGGTGGGTGGGCGGGCGTGGAAACAGGGTCGGGGTGAAGTGGATCCCATGGATGAGGGTGGCTGTGTGGGCGGCTGCTGGCCACCCCACCCTCTCCGGACTCTGCAGTGCCCTTCCCCTCCGCAGCAGGAGCCCAGCCCCTCCCTTCGGCTACAGCTAATAACCTTTTAATTACTGCACAGACTCCGCCTACTGCGTGGGGAGGACGCGCTGCCCAGGGACCCTAGGGTCCAGGGGCTGGGTGGGGGGCTTTTCCTGATCCTGAGGCCTCAGCAGGGGGGGTGAGGGGTCGTGCAGAGCCCTCAAGGCCGTGGACTGGACACTCCGTGCGTGCTGGCCTGGGGCTGCTGACCGGCGGGATCTCGGGGTGAGTGGGTGGACACTCCCCGGGCCCAGCGGGTTCCTGTGGCCCGCACAGCCTCGGTGGGACCTGGGTGCCCAGGCTGGGCGGGTATGGACGCCAGGCGCGTCTCTAGGGGAGGAACCCAAGATCCAGGCTGGGCACATGTCCCCGTCCGTCAGCCTGGACCTGTGTCTGGCGTGTCCCCCCACCTTCGCCTGCCCAAGCAATGACCTCCAGCAGAAAGACATCATCCCGCGGGAGACAGGGGAGCGCGAGCCTGGCCCACACTGACCCCTAGTGGCCAGCGGGAGGACGGGGGAGCGTCTGACCGCTGCCCGGATCCAAGATGGCGGGGCTGGAGTCGACCACGTGCTCCGGGGGCGGGGCCTGCGCCTAGGGGGCGGGGCGGGGGCGGTGCTCTAGGCCGAGCGGGAGGTCGGACTTGCGGGCGCCCCCTGGTGACAGAGTGAAGAAAAGTGAAAATAAAGGAAAAGCTTAGAAGATCAAGAGTCTAATTCTGGGGCAGGAGTTTTCCTGAGGTGTTGCAGCGTTCAGCACCCACTCTACTCCATGAAGGCAGGCACTCAGCATTCCTCTTTCCCCTCAGCAGAGCTTGGCACAGGGTGGAGGGCCACCTGAGCTCTCAGGAGCATGGCAAGTATTTGGGGCCGAAACACATCAGCTGCTCCCCAGGACAGTGGCAACCCTCCTCTTGCCGAACTTCTGTCCAGGCTGTCGTGGTGTGAAAGGTAAGAGGCTTGGCTAGGAGTCTGTGCCCCCCGAGAAGGTTGGCTTGTCTGTGGCTCTGAGTCCAGGAGCAGCACTGAACCCACTGTTCCGCTGGGCAAACAGAGGGCAGAGGCTGTGGGTGCACCGGCCAACAAGCACCCAGAGCTTCTTCCCCAACACCTCGGGGACCCTGACTGCACCTGAGGCCGCCGTGGTCGTTGGCACGAGTCCGGCGATAGCCTGTCCAGAGACATGGACTACGTTCATGAGAAGGAGAGAGAGCGGAGGAGGCGTCTGGAATTTTGTGCAAAAACCCAGGAGGCAGGGTCAGGAAACTGGCACGGTGTGACAGGTGCGTTGTATATGCAGCGTAGGTGTGTGTGCGCTGCCTGTAGGCTGGAGTGGTCAGTCTGATACTCCTACTGCTGCCTCCTAACAAACTCTGTGGAGGATTGAGGAGCCCTCTTGGCCCTGGGGGCCCTGCTGGTGCACAGGCCTGTCCAAGTTTGTATGTCCTTCTCCTGGTTAATCCGTGTTCCAACAAAAATCTATGGATCTTTTCAAGAAAATAATTCATGCACATTGTAGCCACTGGCTCTGTGACACTGTGGAACATCTCCATGAAATCATCAAATGAAAGTGAAATAAAGATGTTCCAGAACAAACCGGAACACAACGTGTTTGTCACCGCTCATGTGGCATTACAGATCATGTGTCTGGAAAGCAGCAGAGGGCGGACCAAGTGCCTGGGCACCTGCCCCGCATGGGAGACGTGGTAGGAGCTCCCGGCTTCTGGCTTCAGGTCAGCCCAGCTCCAGCTCTTCCAACTGCTGGTGGAGGGAAAGATTGAGTCAAAGATTTCTCTGTATCTCTCCCTGTCTATGTAACTCTACACTCACACGAATAGATACATTTTGTAACAAAAGCCCATGAACTTAATGTGAAGGTAAACAATGTATCAGGCATCACCCGGTTAGTGGCAGATTGCCCCGCTTACCTGGGTTAATCTTGAACAGTTACAGCCCCTGACATTTCTGTTAGCTTTAGGTCGTGCTGTCAATACATTCCCCCCTTTTTATTTGTTGTCTTAAACACGTGCTTGTAAGGAACAGACAGACAGGCCGGACTGGATCACACCAAGACACTTTGTGTATGAACGACATCATGAAAGAGAAAACACCCCAAAGAACTCCTGGCATCAAAATACACTGACAAGTAGGAGCAACAACAACAACATCAATAGAAAGAAAACCACAGACAGTGGGCACAGAAGCTGGATATTTCTGCAGAGATAAACATGTGGCCCCAAAGCAGTGTCCAGCTCCCTGATCATCAGTAACTACAGATGTGCATCTAGATTTTTCTCCAAGAAGGCTTTGCCGGTGTCTTCGGTGTTTCCCCTAGGTTTTCTTGTGCTACATCAACGGTTTCAGGCCTCAGGTCTGAATCCTCTCGGGGTTTAAACCTGCCAGCAGGCACCAAGGTCACCAAGAGTGAGGGGATGGCGTGCTACGGCCGCAAGGACCACCAGAGACAGGCTGGCAAGGAATGTCCACTTTATTCACCAGTTGCAAGTTTTATTTTTTTATTTAAGATTTATTTACTTTTATTACAAAGTCAGATATACGGAGAGGAGGAGAGACAGAGAGGAAGATCTTCCGTCCGATGATTCACTCCCCAAGTGAGCCGCAACGGCCAGTGCTGTGCTGATCCGAAGCCAGGAACCAGGAACCTCTTCCGGTTCTTCCATGCGCGTGCAGGGTCCAAAGGTTTGGGCCGTCCTCGACTGCTTTCCCAGGCCACAAGCAGGGAGCTGGATGGGAAGTGGAGCTGCCGGGATTAGAACCGGTGCCCATATGGGATCCCGGCGCGTTCAAGGCGAAGATTTTAGCTGCTAGGCCACGCTGCCGGGCCCCAGTTACAAGTTTTAAAGATTAAGGGAGGGTAGGAGGGCATCTTCGGGCAGGCCCCCCACCCACCGAACACACTTTCATTGGCTATAAGACAGGTCTATTTCCCTTGACCTTCTGGTCATGTCAGAGGTCATGGTGCACCTGTAGGAACGGGAGTTGTGCCTCAGGTGATGGGCAAGTAGGCAGTGACCCAGGCCCACGAGGTAGCAAGCAGGGGCCCACAGAATCCTTGAAACACGATGAGGTGGTGTTTCTCTAGGGTGCAAGGTGGTTTTTGTCAAAAGAAGCACCATCCATTTTGCCAGAGACAACAGTGTTTGCATGCAAAGCATGAGTAAAGCTCACGGTGTCCAGGCCTGCTATAGTCTGTAGGCCTCTTGAGGGCAGGAGAAATAAGGAGACTGCCACAACCAAACAGGGCAGGGTTCTGAGACACCCTCCATGGCAAGCAAGCCTGTTTTGGGGAACAGAGAAAGTTGAAGAGCTTGAGATGCTGTCGGGTGATCAAAGAGCAGGGCAAACCAGCAGCAGGCAGGCAAGGTTCTAACAGTGGCCATGAGGGACAGCGGGTGAAAACCAGGCCCAGAAACTGCAGAATGTGCCCAGTGGCCATCCTAGTGTCCCTTCCTGCACGTGAATAGTTAGGACAGCATGTTTTACGCACTGGAAGAACACGGTCCCCATTCAATACTTATACATACAGAAATTGTTTTTTTTTTTTAAATTTCTTTTTATTTGAAGGCAGATTTTACAGAGACAGAGAAGGTCTTCCATCCACTGGTTCACTCCCCAAGTGGCCACAACAGCCAGAGCTGAGCCGATCCAAAGCCAGGAGCCAGGAGCCTCCTCCAGGTCTCCCACGCGGGTGCAGGGTCCCAAGGCTTTGGGCCGTCCTCGGCTGCCTTCCCAGGCCACAGGCAGGGAGCTGGATGGAAAGTGGAGCAGCCGGGACACGAACTGGAGCCCATATGGGATCCCGGTATTGCAGGCAGAGGAGTAAGCTACTAGTCCACGGTGCCAACCCAAACATGGGGATGGCTGAACAGTATAGATTGGAGGGCGGCAATGATGGAAAAGTTTTCGAGTGTACAGTACTATAGCAGAGAGATCTGGGAGCTAAATCCAATGCCCTTCGAGCATCCTGTGCTCACGAAATACCACCGAATTGGGGGTCTCACCGTCTCTCCTTTGGGTAGGAGGTAAAGCCCAAAATACTGAAGCCAGACCAGTCACAGCTTCGTCGAACCCGTGTGTGACCACAGGGAGGCGCTGTCGGCACACGGCGTCGGTTCTCTGTTCACAGCTGGGCAGTCCCCGGAGGTGGCCAGGAGGAGGTAGCTGGGCCACTCAGGCACTGTGATTTCCGCAGCTCCTCCTGTGGGGACAGGGAGGCACAAGGAGAAACAGCGGGAGCTCAGTTGGTACCTAGAGACCACGAAGTTTTCTGTCAAGTGCGACGTTCAGTAAAGACCTGCTATTTAAAAAAATTGTTTTTTCCCCTTTGACCATCATGCAAATTAAAAGTCCATTATCTCAGAAATAATGAAATACTACTGGGAAACAGTAGTAGTCACAGGCAGACGGATGACTTTGGTGAAAAATGAACTTGACAACAGGTCACGACGGGCCAACGGCAAGCACCTGCCACTTTCTCAAGACAAATGTCAAACGGGAGGACGTATCAGGAAGAGAGTGGAAAAGGGGTTCCTGACTGCAGAACGGGGGCAGGGCACCAGGGAGGGGACCCCGACTGGCTGTGGCTGCCAAGTCAGAGAACCCGAGGCAGGAACTGGGAGCCGGCACAGCTGAGTCAGGATGTCCGGCCACATCTAAGTGGTAATAGAAACTCATTGGGGGTCAGTTGGTCAGTGTGGAACAGACTGTTAGACCAGGCACGTTAGGCAGCAGACCAGCTGTCTGGGTGACGTTGGGTGTCAGGGTCATGGTTAAAGTACAAGTTTCTGATCCAAGCATTCTGAACCTGCATCTGATGTGACTTGCTGGGGGTAGGGGAGGCTGAGGGGGTCGGTGTCTAGCTCCAAAATGAGAATGAGTCTTCAGAGGTGCCCAAGGGCCGCCACAGCTCACAGACTTTGCCAGACAACTCCAGCGAGGTAGGCTCGCCCCAGCAGGATAGAGCCCCACTGCCACCCTGGGGTGGGGAGGGTTGTGTAGCTCCCCTAGAGCGTCCAGAGGAGTGAATGACCCGCAAATATGGGTCTCACTCGTCATGCCAGGAAGACCCAAAACAGGAGCTCCAGCGTGCGTTAGGAAGGTGGGGTAGCCCCAGAACAGCCATCTGTATACATCACACCTCAGCGGTTGCTCTTTGGGGTCCCTCGTGAGCCTTCCACATACACACATACCCTGTGTTAGAGCTCTCTTTTCTCCCCCAGAAAATCCAGGGACAGTTTCCGGGTCAGCAGGACCCCACCGCTCTTCACCAGGCTGCTTGGAGCCCTCAGGTGGTCCTCCAAGTCTAGATGATTCCACAAGTCAGGAGTCCTTCATCCCCGTGTCCCGGAGGCCCGTCATGGCCACCTGACTTCAACAGAACCCCTGCACCCTCAATACTCGCATTGTCCCTGGAGTGCCCCACTTTCTCTCGGCTGCATGCCCCTTCGAAACAGCCAGGACTGTCCACGTGTCACGGCCTACTGTCCACAGCGCCAGCTGGGCCAGGGCTTCCGTCTGTGCAGCCACTGTTACCTTCCAGTTCCCCGAACGGTGCTTGGCACGCGGTAGGCAACAGATTGCGAAGAGAAGATGCCGAGTTAGTCTTTGAATGTTTGCTGGCTACACTTTGAATGTTGGTGTGACAGAGAGGAAGACAGACAGAGGGGGGGGGTGCCCTTTCTGGTTTGGGTCTCAAAACCCACAAGCTTGAACCACAGGAACCTCGCGCAGTGTTTCTGTTTGCAGAGGGGCGCATGAGGAAGCTAGGGGAGGTACAGGAGGCAGGGCCTGCTGGGTCCAGGGGAGGCTGGCACGAGGAACCGCTCTTACCGTCCTGGTGTGGCCAGTGGAACGGGACATCTCGCTGCTGTCGGTTTCGGCTCCTCTCCGCAGGCCGCAGAGCCACTTCCTGTATTCCGTTCGTACCTGGAAGATGGAGGGACGCCCAGAGGGCCTCGCTCGGGAGAGAGGCCTCTCACACAGGAAGCTACTGGCGCCCAGTCCCACTGCCCTGATCTCTCGCATGAGTTTTTTGGATTGCCCTGAGCTGGGCTCGTGTTGTTCCAGTTGAAATCCCTCTGCTGTAGAACAGGTGTTCACTACAGGACCTAATGTAGATTTAGGGAAGGAACCCGTATTCCTCTGGTACCCAGCTACAGGAGAGGTCAAGGCTTCCGGGAGGCAGAGCCGACCTCTCCGAGGCCATAGGGGCAGCACCCAGAACCTTCTTGCTCTTTCTCCAGAGCCCTGACCCCAGCCACTGCAGATTCATCACAGCCCCCCTGTTATTGTGGGTCAGGCTAGAACACTTAGCTGACTTCTGGAGGGTGGGGAGCCCACGCATGAAGAGGGGGCACCCAGAGATGGGAGAGAAGTTAATCAAGCATCCAAAAGAGCCTTTACACCACCATGCGTCTGATCTGCGCGTATTTCTACCCCCTCCATGAAGGAGAGAATCCAGAAAACATCCAGCAACCTGTCCTGGCAACATCTCGGGCACCAGAGGGCTCTGCCAGACCTGGATGGTCCCGCCTCGTTTCAATTCTCAGCCCTGTGAGACGGGCATCCACCGGATCGGGAAAGAACTGGGGTTGGAGTTGGTCTCTCTCCTGAGTTTAGGGCAGGTCTGCCCATGCCTGAAGCCCCACCTCCCTGTGGATCCCCACCTCAGTGAAGTCAGGAGCGACCACACAGTGGGCCTCACAAGCTGGAGTCCCCAGGGAGCTTGTCTCGAGGGTCAGGCCTTAAGCCCACCTCCCATGGCAAAAACAGTGTGGACGGGGTCACCGTTGCACAGCAAGACCCTAAGGTTGGGATGCCGAGAAGAGACGGACAGCTGTCAGCTCAGCTGTACCCTGCCCTATTCCAACCGACGCATGCTCTTGAACGATGTGTTGGGATAGGAACGCTCTGTCCTGGAATCCCACCACCCACACAAGCGAGAGGCCTCGACCGCGATCCTGACGCCCAGCTCCAGCCAAACTGAAGGAGCACTCTCTTACAACGCACTTAGACACGGCACAAGGGACCTTACCTGGCGGTCCAAGAGACAGTGCATGACAAACAGCAGAAGCCCCTGCAGGACATTGACGATGGTGAACAAGTAGGCCATCACCGAGCCGACCGTCTCCCCCATCTCCTCCACCATGAAGTAACCGAGGCCCCAGGAACACCCCAGCACGAACAGCTGTGCGATGGCTTTGAACGTCATGAGCCTAGGGCCAGGGTGGAGAGCGAGAGGAGGGTGATGTTGGTGCAGGCGGCTCAGCAGGTGCACGCAAGACCTCAAGAGCCTCGTGCCTTGCACCTGGCCACCAAGAGAAGGACTGTCCCCTACCACGGAAGAGTCTCTCCCCTTTGCCATGAGGGAGATGCCTTCTGGATACCCATTCTGAAAACCTTGACTTCTTGACATAGTGCGGGACTTCTTCCAGTAAAGTTAGTGTGGCATGGGGGTGCTGGCGGCAAGTGGCTTTGTGTGTGTGTGTGTCTGTCTGTCTGACTGTGGCTGCATCTTCATCATGGACACTCACATGGTTTGGAGGGCAGCAAGAACAGGACAGGATGCTCTGTCCTTCCGGGATAGAGGACAGTGAGGCTTAGAGATGCTGGCTGGATCAAACCAGAAGCAGGTCTGTGGTTGGACCGGTGGTCCTGGTAGTCATACGACATCCAGCGTGTTCTTATCACAGGTAAGCTGAGGAGGCAGCTGCCTCACGTGGTTCATGGGTGGAGCTCTGGGCCTCACAGAAGCTGGGATCGCAAGCAGCAATCCCTCTGGGTTGTCATTGTCCTGAATAGTCAGACTGACCGCAAGGAGAATGAAGACCCGGGGGTGTGTGTGGGTGGGCTCTCCAGGGGTTCACAGAGAGGACAGTGTTGATATTTTGGGCATTATTTGACACGAGGGGCACACCAAGTAAGAAATAACCTTGATCCCTCTCACCCTCTAGGCTGTCCCCTCACACCGACTTTATCCAACAACAGAATTTATGGCACATCTGTGGGTTGCCACTGACCGGCTACATTCTCACCTGGTGTCCTGGATGGTGGACACCTCTTTGTTAAGGGAAGAAAGTTTGCTCCTCAGAATCCACAGGATTTGGAAGTAGAAAACCAAATTTATCTGTAGAAACAGTAGGAAAAATAAATGGGGTGTATGGCACAGCACTGAAGGAAATCCCCCAACTGGAGAGAAAGGTAGGACATCTTTTTCTGGGACTTTGTAAGCACAGGATGGACAGACCCCAGACTCTCATGTGCCCAGCAGCCCGTGGGATGCCTAGTCAGGTGGCTATGGAGTTTTATCCATTTTTAAAGATCCTGGTTCGAATGGGAGAGTGCTTTAGTAGCTATGCCAGACCAATAGGAAGTCCCAGCATGGAATAGGTACTAAGGATTTGCTGAATAAATGAACACAATGAACTGAGATGAAGTTTGCAGAAGGGACACCGGCACACTGACTGGCGTCTTCCTCTTGTCTGCACCTCATTTCCAACATGCGCGGTTTGGGAACACACCCTTGGCTTGGCCAGTCCGAGAGAGACATACGCAAAAAGGTGACGACATACCAAGATAATGGCCGCCACAGGTCCCAGAAAGCTCCAGATGAACCCGTTGTCGGGACTGAGCCAGCAGCTGCGGAAAGACGGAAAGAACTTGGGGCGGATTCTGGACGGTCCCAAGACACATTTCATCTGCGACTTGGGTTCCAGAATGAGCCGTTAGCTGTGTGCTCTGAGTTCAAGTGTCCCTGGGCTGAAAGCGGATAATCCAATTACAGGTGATGCCTGTAGTCACAGGGTAATGTCTGCCCCAGGAATCGCTTTTTTTGTCTCCGTCTTAGGTGAGCTAGCCTGACGCTCGCCTCCTTCACATACACTTGGGAGCCCTGCCTTGAGTTCATATCTGTGACATTTTCTGTGAATTTTCAACAGGAATGTGTTGAAGTCCAGATAAAGTTGGGGCAGCGCTGACACAACATTCTGGCCTGGAACCTCCCCGTGCACGGACACAGGTGGTCTGGTTCTTTGGCTCCTTGACTCTGTGGCTTGTACTTTGTGGATTTCTTCATCTAAAATTTGTACAAAAGAGTACCTAAGATCTAAAAAAAAAAAAAAAAAAAAAAAAAGATTTAAGGCTTTACGTAAGCATGGCTGTTTGATGGTTGCCATGAAGAGACGTAAAACGGAGACCTGTGGCCATACATCAGCCAGTACCGAGTCCGCACGCTACAGGGCAGTGTGGTCTGTCTTCCGTCATGGCTTGGGTTTATGGCAACGACTGGATTTCACTCTCAGGGGTCTTAGGAGGTGAGAATCTGGCCCTCCCCAAGTGCTCTGTCTGCGCGTCTCTGCGTGGGTCCCTCACCCCCAGTCTCCTCCCATCAGTTCCTCACCTCTCCAACTGCAGGCAGTCACCACCCTGTGTTTAGATCGACACTTTGGCAGCCGCGTGGAGAGCATGGACGGGGTTTGTGTGACAGTTAGGAGCTCCAAGGCTCTTTGATAAAGATGATTTTATCCTCCCACTGGACTGCCGATCTCAGAACCCCAACCATGAAGAGAAGTGCAGGTTCCATGGTCTGACCCTGGAGTGCAAGTGTCAAAGCTGAGCCTCCTCAG
This sequence comes from Ochotona princeps, assembly GCF_030435755.1. Lineage (NCBI taxonomy): Eukaryota > Metazoa > Chordata > Mammalia > Lagomorpha > Ochotonidae > Ochotona > Ochotona princeps. Next base: position 76,810 of record NW_026699527.1, read on the forward strand.
AGCTCAGACGGAGCAGTGGACAGCATACCCAGGTGCACATGGAGGACAGGACAGCCCACTGGAACCTGCAGAGGACACCTGGGACCACAACAAGACGGACGACAGAACAGATCGACATCTACCCCAGCCATGTGTTGGCAGTGAAAATCTGGGCTAACGGAGACTCTAAGGTGGACTATGTCAGCCAGTGAATTCTGGAGAGATTACATCGGGCTTGGGATGGCAAGACTGACAGCAATTCAGAACTGTTGAACCATCAAAACCACTTGAGCAGGACCCTGGCAGCATGCCCCACATCAGGGACCTGGGATGGGTGGGAGGCTGGGTGCAACTTCGTCTCTTTATCTCTCCCCTTACCCCAGATACATAATAATAATAATAATTATAATAATAATAACAATGTGGAAACAATGGTCTTACCCACTTTCCTGTAGCCCTTGACCCTTTGTGCCCTAATTAACTATGTAGAGATTATCAAAATAAAATAATTACAGAAAAAAAGATGATTTTATCAGTCAGTGCATGCTGTATAAATGTCCTGAGAAACTGTCCAGCACCCCAGAAATACGTATGAGGATCACATGTTCATTAGAAATGCCCGGAGCCAGCACCATGATGTAGGTTAAGCCTCTACCTATACTGCCGGCATCCTCTATGGGTGTCAGTTCAAGACCCAGCTATTCCACTTCCAGCTCCCTGCTAATGTGCCTGGGAAAGCAGTGAAGGACGGCCCAAGCACCCATGGGCTCCTGCACCCATGTGAGACCCAGAGGAAGCTCCTGGTTCCCACTTTTGGACCAACCAGTTCTAGCTGTTGCAACCATTTGGGGAGTGAATCAGCAGACAGAAGATCTCTCTGGCTCCTTCTTTCTCAGTGTAGTTCTGCCTTTTCAAGTAAAAATTAAAAAATGCAGAAAGCCTTTGTGGAGTATAAAGATATATTAATATATAAAGACATATATTTATTTGAGGGGCACAGTTGCAGACTTAGACCAAAGTTTCATCTGCTGGCTCACTCCCCAAATGGTTACAATGGCCATGGGTGAGCCAGGAGCTTCTTCCAGGTCTCCCATGTGGGTGCAGGGCCCCAAGGACTCGGCCCTCATCCACTGGTTTCCCAGGCGCATCAGCAGGGAGCAGGATCAGAATTAGAGCTTGTCGAAGGTGGCCAGTTGCTGCAATGGGTGTAAAACCCCACCAGGGAACGCCCACACCCCAAACCAGAGGGCTCAGCTTTGAGTCCCAGCTCAGCCCCCAGGTGCAGTTCCCTGTTCAGGCACAGGTCAGAAGGGAGCAGGTGACAGCTCATGTCCTTGGTCAGACGGAGCTCCCAGCTGCAGGTTCAGCTGTAGCCCAGCCCGGGCTGTGACCCGCATGCACCTTCAAATAAATCATAATTTTAAAAAAGAAAAATAATTTTAAATGACACCCACGTGTATACAGACACACGTCACACTTACTGAGTGTAGGTCCCGTAGTTTTCGTATCCAACACTTGCACACACAATGACGATGACAGCGGGGACCCCGTAGCCCAGCGGGTACATGAAGCGCTTCTTGAACCTGCTGGCGCTGGTGTAGTTGGCCACCTGGAGGTTCCTGACGGTGAGGAAGAGCCGCAGCCCCTCGAGCAGCATCCAGACGAAGGCAGCCAGGTACAGGAAGTGCAGGGCGGCCGCCACGATGGAACACAGCACCTGCGAGGGGCGGAGCGGGGGTCGGCGCGTCCACTGAGCAGGACCCACCCACCAGTCCATGCCCGCCACACCCTCCACCTCACACACTGGCCTATAGTCTGGAACCAAAACCCTGCAGCCACTTTTCCAGGAATCTCTAGTGGACATGGACACCTGCTTCTCCTACGTCCGGAGGGAATCAGGAATAAAAACAGGATGCGGGTGGGCAAGCCCCCGGACGCATTTCATCCAAATGCGCCTTTGCCCTTGGCAGGGGTGACGCAAGTCCTGGGCAGTCCCGGTGACCACACCAGAACCCTGCCTGGTATTCCAGGCCCCGCCCCAGCTGTTGAAGTATTTGAGGGAGTGAACCAGCAGATGAAAACCGTCCATCTTAGTTAAGTTGAAACGTTTCAAAACAGGTGGTAGCTCTGATCTGGAAAACATGTTTGTTATCACCCTCTGGAAAGCAACTTTCTGCGGGAAGCCCCGGTTGCAGTCTCAGCAGGATTTAGCAACGTCCCTTTACGCGCAAACTTTGCACAAATGTCTTTAAAAAGGGGGAGAGGGCGGAGGACCCAGAGAAGCTTACCTCTTGGTTACAGTTTTCCATGAATGTTTGATATCAAGGAAGCCCCAAAGGAGAGGCTGCTCTCCTAGGCGGCACTGTTGGCGTTTTTCAAAGCAGAACGTTTCAACTTTAGAAGCCCAAACGCCTTTAGACCCAACTCCATGTAAACAGTGCATTATTTAAAAGATTTGTTTTTTTAAATTTTACTTTCCTGGAGATGTGCTCGACTAGCTAATGGTACACGAAGTGGCACATGACTGATGGAGAGGCAGACAGCTCCCAGGCACACCAGGGCGGAGGTCCACGCCTCAAGCGCCTGCAGGGACCAGCTGTGTCTGGGCTTCTAGAGGGAGATTTAACGTGCACCCTGGTAGATTCTGGTGACAGCCAGTGTCCCCCCATAATTCCTGGGAGACAGGGTGCTGCCTCCAGTCAGCAGAAGATGTGAACAGGGCACACAGGAGCCCCTAAAGCCTCCTCCTCCTCCTCTCTCTCTTCTTGAAATTTACATCTTAAGCTTGGGCCCAGCACAGTAGCCTAGCAGCTATAGTCCTTGGTTTGCGTGTGCTGGATTCCATTTGGGCGCTGGTTCAAGTCCCGACTGCTCCACTTCCCATCCAGATCCCTGCTTGGGAAGGCAGATGAGGACGGCCCAAAGACTCAGGACCCTGCATCCCTGTGGGAGACCCGGAAGAAACTCTTGGCTTCAGATCAGCTCATCTCCAGCCATTGTGGCCATTTGGGGAGTGAAGCAATGGACAGAAGATCTTCCTCTCTGTCTCTCCTCCTCTTTGTATATCCGACTTTCCAATAAAAATAAATAGATCTTTTATATATATAAAAAAAGTCTTTTGTTAGCAGGGCAGAATGATACCATTATCTTTCCTCCACTGGTTTATTGCCCAAATGCCCAGTACAGGGCCAGGCCCGGGGCAGGAGCTCTGAGCTCCATCCAGGTTACCCCGTGGTTGGCAGGGACCCAAGTAGAAGAACTGGCACCTCCTACCTCCCAGGGTGCACAGGAAGAAAAACTTGGTTAGAAGTGGAGCCAGGATTTGAAGCAGGGCCGCCAAAGGCTGTGTGAGTTGCCCACGCCTTTCTTTCCAGGCCATGCCTATGTGGGTCGGCTGTGCACCCCCACGCCGAGCCCCGCCTTTCTCTACTCCCCATCCCAGGATCACCCCACATGCTCCTGTGTTGGGACTGCCCCTGTCACAGTGTCCCCGTTCGTGCTAGTGTGTGGCCATGCGCAGGTGGCTAAAATAATGTGTCTCTTCTCCTCCTGGTAGAACATGCCTGATTCATCAAGGAACTAGGCAGGTACGGGGGAGAATGAGAATGAAAATAGGAAGAAAAAAAATAGATTTTTAAAAAATTCCTTGTGGCTCCCATACCCCTCCCCCGACCACTGGATGTTGGGAATAACAGGGAATTATTTCCTGGTAGTTCTGGAAGACGGACGTACAGGATGAAAGAAAGATTTCTCTCTCTCTCTCTCTTTCTCTCTTCCAACCCCTCCCTCCCTCTCCCCCCCTCTCTCTTTTAAATCACGGGTCTCATCCAAGGTTGCCCCTCTCCAGAGTTCACATGAATCCTGTGTCTTCTCTCCCATTGTTTCTCAGGACACGATGACAGAACTTGACCGTGACAGCAAGAGGGAACGTGTTTGCATCACCCACCTGGGACTCAGTTCTTTGGATGCCCGTGAGGAAGAGGAAGTGTGCCAGGAACAGGCAGAGCGTGAGCTGCAAGTGGATGGAGGTGCCTGTGCTGCGGATAGCCGGGCACAGCAGGAAGGTGAGGGCCGCCAGGAAGAGGCAGAGCAGGGAGACGCCCAGCCCCACGTAGGTGACCACAGTAAGCACAGGGTCCTCCTGCAGGCCCCAAAGAGAAGAACCTGTTAGAGTTAAGAACTCAGGCTGCAGGCCAAGTGGCACAGTAGGTAAGCCTCTGCCTGTGATATTAGCATCCCACATGGGCAACAGTTCGAATCCCGGCTGCTCCACTTCCAATCCAGCTCCCTGCTAATGTACCTGGGAAAGCAGCGGAGGACGGCCCAGTGCCTGGTCTCTGTCACCCATGTGGGAGGCCCAGATGGGGTCCCTGGGGTCCTGCCTGCTCCAGCCCTTTGGCTATTGTGGTGTGAACCAGTGGATGGAAGATCTCTCTCCCTCCCCCTTTACAATAAATCCATCAATCCCGTAAGACAATCGCTCCCTGTGGCACCGATCTTGGTGGACAGCAGAGAGCTGCAGAGGAAACTCCATGGAGCTGCAGGTTTTCTATACCCTGTTGGCCCCTGTTGTATTCCCGGCATAGAGGAGGCACCCCATCAATCTTTTTTCAAATCAGTGAGGCTGGGCCCGGCATGATAAACATAGTGATTAAAGTCCTTGCCTTGAACGCGCCAGGATTTCATATGGGCTCCGGTTCTAATCCCAGCAGCTCCACTTCCCATCCAGCTCCCTGCTTGTGGCCTGGGAAAGCAGTCGAGGACGGCCCAGAGCACTGGGACCCTGCACCCGCATGGGAGACGCGGAAGAAGCTCCTGGCTCCCGACTTCGGACTTGCTCAGCTCCAGCCATTGTGGCCACTTGGGGAGTGAACCATCAAACGGAAGACCTTCCTCTCTGTCTCTCCTCCTCTCTATATATCTGCCTTTTCCAATAAAAATAAATAAATAAAATAAAATCAATGAGGCCTTGCCTACGCAGCCTGCAGCCTGCAACCTGGCAGCTGTCACACTGGAAAGGCTTACTTGAGAAAGTTCAATAAAGGTCTGTGACCATGGACTCGGCTGCGATCTGTGTGGTCTGACCTGGGGAGCGGGGCAGGTCAAATCAGGACCCTGTGTTATGGAACAGTCACCACTCAACTGCCAGTTGTTGTGGATGTGAGCCCTCTGGGGGCTTCCACTGCCTTCGCCCCTGCAGGTGGTCACGATGCGCCACCCCCCGGGCACAGTGCACACGCACTGAAGATGACGGGGTGCAGGGGCGCCAGCCCTTCTGCCCTGTGGGCTTGGGGCTTCTCAGAAACATCTCAGGTGAAGTCACCACCTGACTCCTTACCTTAGGAAAAAAAAAAATTATTTGGAGCCGACACAGTGGCATAACAGGCGAATCCCCCACCATCCCACATGGCTACCAGTTCATGTCCCAGCTGCTCCACTTCCCATCCAGCTCCCTGCCTGTGGCCTGGGAAAGCAGTCAAGGATGGTCCAAAGCCTTGGGACCCTGCACCTTCATGGCAGACCTGGAAGAAACTCCTGGCTCCTGGCTTTGGATCAGCTCAGCTCCAGCCATTGTGGCCACTTGGGGAGTGAACCAGTGAATGAAAGATCTATTTCTCTATCTAACTCTTTCAGCCAGGGCAGAGGCAGGAGCCAGGAACTCTGTCCTAGTCTCCACAGGCAGGACGGGGGCCTGGGTACTCGGTCCCTCTTCTGCTGCCTTGCCAGCTGCGTCCACAGGGAGCTGGATTGGAAGTGGAGCAGCTGGGATTTGAACCGGTGCCCATGTGGGATGCCAATGTCGCAAGCAGAGGCTTAACCTGCTGTGCCACTTGGTCTGGAGCCCGAGTTCTTAAATTATCTCACTTAAGAAAGAATGTCTTTCTGTGAATTAGGACAGTAGGGATTGGACGTAAAGCAGCCAGGACTCGAACTCGTGTCCATGTGGGATGCTGGCATTTCACGTGGTGGCTTAAGCTGCTGTATCCATCACAATACCACATACCACAATACCACTGCTTGTCTAAGATATGCAGACAACAGCCCACACCTTCTAAGGTAGAAAACTTTGAGTTTTTTAGAGAGAGTGAGATCCTGCCCACTGATTCACTCCCCTAAGTGGCGGTGCCCCCCAGGGGATGGGGGGGACAAGACCCAGAGAAGGAAATGCCATCCAGGGTCCCCACATGGGGTGGAAGGAGCCCAGTGAGTGCCCATCGCTGGCTGCCCCTCGGGGGTCTGCCTGCATCGGCACAGACTCGTGGCAGGAGCAGCCCGGGCAGTACAGCATGGGTGTGACGCCTCTGCCCACCTCCCCATCCTCCATCCTCGAGTTTGGATACCTTGGGCGTCAGAGCCATGAGCACAGCAAAGCTGGACAGGTGGGAGCAGCTGCACACGGTGTGGGTCTCGTTGCTGTAGACGTGTGAGCAGCCGTCGGTGGACCAGCTCCCTCCCTCCGCCGAGGCCGCCCAATAGACACAGAAGTACATCCAGTTTGCACCACCGTCAGTCTGTCAAAAGAACGGCACAAAAGCAGGTGTCTTCAGATTCATCGCTAGTCCCACCGCACCTTAAGTTGCACGCTGGGCCACATCTGGGGGCAACATCTGGGGGCAAACGTCTTCCCAGCACACCACACCTGCTGCGGGATTTCCCCCCACATGGTCGTCTCAGGTCCCTGGGGACTGTCCCTTCTGGCCTGCCACCCTCCCAGTGGGTGCTGGCAGCAGCCACAGGATAACCCTGCACCACCACCAGCAGCCCCCTTCCCTGCCTCTTTCCTTTGTAGAATCCCAATGTTTGCCTCGATCAGTGTGCTTCTGAAAGTTCATGGGAAACAAAGCTTATTTTTTTTTTTTTTTTGCGGGAAAGTGTTTTTGAAATCCGTGCACACGAGGGCTCTTCCAAAAGGTTTGAGTGTTGATTGCTGCCTGTGCTGATGCGGCAGCCGAGGATGGCTCAGTTCCACGCGCCACACCACGACATCCGTGCTCAGCTTGCTGGAGAGCTTGCCAGCATATGCAAGAGCGATCTCTCTCTCTCTCTCTCACTGTCTTTCAATCAGAAGAAAGTACACACTTGCACAAAGTCATGGCAAGTGCACACGATGAGAAGTAAGTGTGAATTTCCAAGTGTCTCACGCCAGCATAATCGTCCAATTGCATTTTTCACAAACTAAAATAAGCACCATCATGAAGCTGATAGATACACCCATAATCTCACAGGATTACTAATTTTTTCATGGGGTGAGGACGCTTAGGGCTGGCACAGTGACTCATCAGGCTAATCCTCTGCCTGCAGCAGCGTGAGGATCTCATATGGCCGCCAGTTCAAGTCCCGGCTGCTCCACTTCCCATCCAGCTCCCTGCCTGTGGCCTGGGACAGCAGTGGAGGACGGCCCAAAGCCTTGGGACCCTGCACCCGCGTGGGAGACCCTGGGGGAAGCTCCTGGCTCCTGGCTTCGGATTGGCTCAGCTCCGGCCGTTGCGGTCACTTGGGGAGTGAATCATCAGACCGAAGATCTTCCTCTCTGTCTCTCTTCCTCTCTGTATATCTGACTTTGCAATAAAAATAAATACATCTCTTAAAAAATACATAAGTAAATTCTGAGTTGCTGATTTCAATTCCTACAGGGGCAGATTGCCAGGGGTGGGACTGCAGGCCCATGATCATTCCACCTCTAACTTTTTTTTTTGAAAACTCTCCCCACCTCTTCCCCAACTTTCTCCCAAACCATTTGCACCCCTACCAGTAGGTGTCACAGCACTCCTTTGCTCCACGTGCTGGTCTGTGCTTACCACCGGCCTCACTCAGTGTGGAAGACAGCCCCTGGGTCTCTGCTTGCCTAGCCTATATGGGGCCGTAGGCACATGGCACTCCGTGTCCCCAGAGGAACTCCTGATGGGAGTCTCAGCTAACCAATCACAGGGTCGTTGTTGGGTAGAAGTACTGTCTGACTGGCCTTCTTCCTGCCCCGCCCCCTTTTGCTACACTGTATAAGCCCTAACTCTTTGAAATAAACGGACATTCCCTCATCAGTTTTGTCTCCGGTGGTTTTGCTGCAAAACAGCTCCACAGTCTCACCCCTGGGTGGTCTCCAGCCCTACTGGACAGAAGCCCCCAAGACCCCAGTCCCTCCGCCCCCAGTGCGTGGGAGCGGGCGTGGCATCACCATCTCTTCCCAGCTCACAGGCGGACACAGGAAGCTGCCCACACACCCTCCATTGGAAAGTGTGGGGTGCAACAATAGCCTTCGGCTCTGCTCACCCGAGTATGTTGAAAAGTCAGGGACACGGGCTCATCCAGCTGAAGGGAGTGGCTCAAGCCCACGGTGCCGCTCACGATGCGGGAGTTGAGCTGCGCTCCCCGCACCCCTCTCCTTGGACTGAAGAAGGACGCGTTCAAAACATCCCCCAGAGACTGGTGAGTGATGAGGGCAACCGCATTGCGGCCTGGGCAAACAGAACAGAGGGGCTGTCAGAGGTGTGGGGGCCGTCGGAGGCATCTGAGCCTCAGGGACGTGGTACATCCCTGTCTCGGGCAGTACGCCACACAGGTGCCATTGCCCTTGGGTACTGGATGGGCAGCTGCTTTGCCTGGCCATGAAGACATCTGCGTTCCTCCTTAGAGGACCCGGGTTCGATGCCCGATTCTGGCTCCTGGCTGAGCTGCCTGCCCTTAGACAATGGGAAAAGAGCAGCGGAGGTTCCTGGCATGAGGTGGAAGTAAAGTAAGGGGCTTTATTCTGGTTAAGTTGTAGTGAGTGACTTGAAATAGTATGTTAAGTAATAGGTGAATAGTATTAAGGAATAGTTTAGTAACAAGTAAGCATCTAGTAATAGAATAAAGTTAAGTTAGTGATAAGGTGGTAGCCAAAATATATGAGTGTTAAGAAATAGTATTAGGTGATTAAATAGTATTAAATGAATAAGTAGCAATAAGGTAATTAAATCATACGTTGTGTTAATAATATTGATTGAGTGATTAAATGCTAATCTAACTCCTCAACTTACTGTGTAGAGAATTAAGGTAAAGCCATGACAGGCTGTGGGACAGCCTAGAAGTTTCCGTTTCCTAGAATTGATGTGACCACTGTCCCCGGAAGAAGGTTGTCACCCACCCTAAGCAGAGCCAACCAATCAGGAGTGACCTGGAAGGTCTCTGGTTAACAGGTGGTGCAGGTGAGGAAGATTGACCAGTCCTGAATCCTACCTGCATCTGTTCGTAGAAGTTGTCATCTACCCTTGGGATTTAGCATTATCAAGCCCTATATAAGCTATGTCAGAGAGGTGGGCGGGGGTCCTTGTCCAGGCTCCACTGTGTTGGATGAGGCTCGGACCCTAGCTCAAGTGAGCAATAAAGTCTCTTTGCTTTTGCATTGTTGCAGGTGGAGACTGTTCACGGCTGGGGACAAATTCCGGACCCAACACTGGCTTCCCCATAGGAAACAAGGATGGTGCCCCAGGCTCCCAGCTTTGGTGTTGTGGGCACTGGTGAGCAATCCAACAGACAGGCTCTTCCTTTCCCGCTCTAAGAAAATACAATGTTTTAAAAATCAACTCATTTTGGGCCTGGCTGCATAGCCTAGTGGCTAAATCCTTGTCTTGTATATATCTGGATCCCATGTGGATGCCAGTTGGAGTCCGGCTGCTTCATTTCCCATCCAGCTCCCCCTGGGAAAGCAGTCAAGGCCAGTCTAAAGCCTTGGGACCCTGCACTTGCGTGGGAGACCCGGAAGAAGCTCCTGGCTCCTGGCTTCAGATCAGCTCAGCTCTGGTCATTGCGGCCACTTGGGGAGTAAACCAGTGAACAGAAGATCTTTCTCTGTGTATCTCTTTCTCTGTGTAAATCTGCCTTTCCAATAAAAATAAATACATCTTAAAAAAAAATCAACTCATTTTTCAGTCCCCCCTCCCCGCTCTCCCACAGCACAGCTTTGAATAAAGAAGAATATTCCAGATTGGAAATATAAGAGGTCAGGGAATGGGACACTCCCGGGACTTTCTTGTCCACAGACAAGGTCTAGGGGTATCACGGAACACTCGTTACACCTGTTCATTGCTGCTCACGGCAGACAAGAGCCTGGATGACAAATTGCTAAATTTAGAGGCCATATCCCAGGAGAAAGACTTTGAAAATCTATGTGAGTCTCAACTCCCTCTCCTCCCCACCGCCCGGGTCCGTCCCCTGGAAAGGGAACAGCGGGAAGCTAGACTTTGAGCCAAGAGGCTCCGGTACCTCCTGTGGTTTGGAAGGCTCCGCTGCAGGAGATGAGCATCGTGTTGTTTCCGGCTTCTAGGAGAATGTGCTCGCTCGCCTCGTGGCACTTCTTGGATTCATAGACTAGAAATATCAAGAAAAGGAGTCGCAGGGCCAGCGTCCAGAGAGAGCCTGGCATGTGAGGCCCGGCTCTACTTCCTGCTCACACACAGCCCAGGAGTCAGCAGGTGGTACAGCAAGCACTCGGGTCCCTGCTGGAGCTCCCAGCTCAGCCCGGGCTGTGCAAGCATTTGAGAAACGAACCGGTGGACAGAGAAAGAACTTTCTGTCCCTCTCTCATTCCTTCTGCCTGCCTTTCAAGTTCACTCATCAAGAAGGAGTTGGCATCATGCAACATGGCTGAATAGGGAAGTGACATGCTGACGTTGGCCTTGGGAAGACAGAGTTGGGGGGGAGGAGTTTGCAGCGGACAGTCTACAGAAAGGAGAGGCCATTTCCTGAGAATAAGGTCTGGGGAAACTGAGGCAGCCCCGGTCATTCATGACGCTGCAAGGGAGATTCTTGCAGACCACACTAATTTGGAGTCTCGGGATGGAGGAAAAGGATGCCCTCCTAGCCCCTCAAAAGGGAGGATACATTTCTCCTTTTCCACACACAAGGGCACCTGTGACAAGCAGGGAAAGGGAACATCATCTTAACACACACACACACACACACACACACACACACACACACACACGGGATATATCTACAGTTCCCACCCACTTGGAGTCTGGCCTGGAGAGTTGCTGAGGGGCTGGGCACCCCCTCAAAACTGTGAAGTGCTCCGCTTTCTGCCAGGCTACGACCGTCCATCACAGTCACACAGAATCAAACCACCAAGGCAGAACACGCACAGGTGCCTGGCTGGCAGGCTGACTGGCTCTGGAAATACCCGTGCTCTTTCTGTGGGCAGAGCTGGTTCAGGGGCTGAGTGGCTCCTTGCTACTCCCTGGTACCATCGCTGCACAGTAGGGCATGGAGTGTGGCTGGGGCTATGGACAGTTCCGACTTTAGAGTCCCAGAGGTCCCTATGTGCCTGGGGAGAGGTCGTGCCACTGAGGACATCATAGATCCTGTGTGCGGCTCAGGTCTCTGCAGGGGTTGGGGTGCTCAGTCACTAAAGAGGGGGCTAACTCCGGGCACTAACCACCCGGTCAGGAAGGAGGGGAGGCTGTGATGACAGCAGCCGTTGGGGTCCTGCCCTCACCTTTGCTGACAGCAGAGAGTCACCCTGGCAACCTTGGGTGTTACCTTTGATTGTTGCCCCACTCTCAAGCAGCTGGCTTGAGCTCCCTGGCTCTGCCCAGCTGGAGGAACACTCTACCAAGCCACAGAAGCAACAGTTCAACGCTAAAAGTTATCAGAGAGGAAACCCGACAGAAGAGTCTATCAAATGCCTAAAGAAATACATGTACAGACCCAAGACACGTGAACAGTAAGGCTCCCCCAAAAGGCATATGCCAACATGTCAGTATTAAACGGAGGATGAGGAGGTTGACAACATGCCTGAAAAGGAATGAAAAAGAACAAGATGACTTTGAAAGGAGAGAAACAAAAAGCCGAACATGTGAGAAATACAAACACGTAATAAATAAACCCATGAGGTCACGTGCTCTTGGGACCCAGAGCGCTTGCTGGTCTAGCCCTAATGCTGAGCTGACCACACCCCTGCACACGTCACCACACCAGAAGAAATCAGAAACAGAGCAATCTGCCTTCCTCCCTTGGATGTGTGTGGATTACCGCCACAGATGCCCGGGATGAAGCCAGAACCCAGACCCTTCAGGCACGATCCTAAGGAGTCCGTCGGCATCTCACCTATTCCAAAGAGGGGATTTTCACCCTTGTGTGGAAAAGTGAGGCTTGCATTCCAGATGGCCAGCTCCACTTGCTGGAGCGTCTGCGTGGCATTCCGAGCAAACTCCTGTTTGCTCGTGTTTCTTCTCAGATTTATCTACAAACAAAACATCAGGTCCAACTCTCAATGAAACCCACGCAGGAAGATGCTCACAGGGGCCGAGTGAGCCGGAAGAGGCAACAGCGTTCATGCAGGTGCTGCTAGAAGGGGCGGAGAAGGACGTCTTAGCTAAGCACTGGACATGGGATCAGAGTCCCAGCTTGAACTTGACACCTGCCACGGGGGCATTCTTAGCTCTTGGGGGTTGCCCTGTTTACTCTAGGGTGTTGAGTGATACCCCTGGTCTCCCCTACACTGGATACCATCCGCACATCCACCAAAGAAGTAACATGTGACCAAGTGTCCCCAGACATGCCAAGCATCCCTGAAACACCAGATTTCCCCCTGATGAGAACAGTTCCCTCTGAGAAAGTCACCGGTAGCCAAACAGCATTTGAGCAGGTGCCTGACATGGCCAGATCAACCCGCTCTTCCCCAAGCCCAGGCCTCATGCAACTCACCCAGACATCCCCTGGCGACTCCATCTTCTGATTCCTGTCCTCTGAGGGGGCAAAAATATCTGTTCCTTGGGATACGAGAGAAAACACACTCTGACTCCCACTGCTTTCCCGGTTGGGGTCTTTGCCTGACAATTCTGTACCCATCTGAATCCCTAAGAGGGCCCAAATGTGTTCTGCCATAGGCTTGTATAGGAAAATGAGTGTAGGGCTTCCAGTATAGGGCACAAGGCATGTTGTAAAACCACGTGGATGTAGGTTGGCTAAAGGGTTCAAGGGCATTCTTTCGGGGAGCTGTGTAACCTCCCCCGTCAACTGATTCTTGGATCCAGGGACACCTTTGTAATGAACAGCTTACAGTGAAAGTCACAGAACATCACTGCTAATGTCAAGTGAGTATGACTTCTGATTCCTGCGCACCCTCTAGGCTCAGGTGGTTGACGCGATGGAGCAATAGAGAACAGCCCATATCGGACCACTGAGAGCTTTCTCCCACCAGCCACCAGCAAGGGACCAAGCAGTGGGATCCACGAGCTTTCAGGGGTCTGAGTCCTACCAGCAATGGAGTGTGTGGGCTCGGGAGAAACTCCTGCTTCTGTTGGGTCTTCATAGGAAACCGTTGCCCAGGGCCACACCATTTCCCAGGGCCACAGCGTGACTGCAGCTATGGGAAACCCAGAGTCAGACCCTGGAAGCCACGCCTCAACTCCTCGCCCACCACAGAGAGGAGATCATAAGTACACATTGTTTCAAGCCACTCCATTCTGAATTAACTTGGTACTCAACACTATGTAACTCTTAAAACAGGTGTAGTGTAACTGTGCTACAGATAAAACACATCGAAGCTGTCTGGTACCCGGAAGAACCAAAACTTCCATCCTGTATACTTGACTCAAAAACAAAACAAAACGAAACAAAACCAGGTAAACAAATAGATTTTAAGCAGACCAGTAAATGTTGGGGCTGTAGGGAGGGCTAGGCTTCTCAGTGTTGCAGACTGGAGTTATAAATAAGGAAAGAGGGGGCCCAGCACGGTAGCCTAATGGCTAAGGTCCTTGCTTTGCTGGTTCATGTCTGGTTCGTATCCCGGTGGCCCGGCTTCCCATCCAGCTCCTTGCTTGTGGCCTGGGAAGGCAGTCAGGGATGACCCAAAGCCTTGGGACCCTGCACCGACGGGGGAGACCCAGAAGAGGTTCTTGGCTTCTGGCTTTGGATCGGCTCAGCTCCAACCGTTGCAGCCACTTGGTGAACGAATCAGCAGGCAGAAGATCTTCCTCTCTGTCTCTCCTCCTCTCTCTGTGTATCTGACTTTCCAATAAAAATAAACTGAAATAATAAATAAGGAAAAAGAGAAAGTAGGGTAGACTTTGGTGTTGGGCTAGACCCACCGTCACCAGTCGGAGCTCAGACACGGATAGATAAATGGACATACAGAAGAATGGGTGATTGGACAGAGATGAAGACACAGAGGGAGCGAGAGAGATGGACTCAAAGAAATTGAATTTAAGGTAAAAGAATGACAAAGAAGTGGAGGATCTCAGACCGAAAAAAAAAATAGAGATGTTCGTTTGAAACTCCAAGGAAGAGAATCTACAGAAACATCTTGAGGCATAACAGAGCGACAGTCCTTGATGAGCCAGGCTGGACACGTATCCTGGAAAACGCCACCAAGGGCAACACAGGGCTGGAGGACAAGTGTCAGCATGGAGCTGGGGTCTCTTACCCCCAACCTGGCAGGACTCTCAGCGACCCCTCCCCTGCATGGTTGGAAGGCAATGGGAGGGGGTCTTACTGTAACAATCCGGATGGTCCACAGTGATGAAGCTAGCCAGCAGGTTCACCCAGAAGGAGGCGTTGACCACACAGCTGCAGATGTAACGTCCTATCCTATTTCTGCAGAAAGCCACCGGCTTGCACCTTGCCGCCCCCGTCTGACACTCGTCAATATCTATAATCAACAGCAAATCAGTTGCAGCAAAATGGTCCCAACTGGTGACCATGGTGCTCAATGAAATACGCCAATCCCCGAAGACAAATACCATGACCCTCCTATGCAAGGCAACCTTCCTGCAAAATACACGATCGTCAGATATACAGATACACAAGTATATACCTGTATTCGTCCAGAGGAGCTGTGTATGGGAGACTAGCGTCCCAAGAAGGAAAGATACGTTGCAGTATGCATTCCTACTCCCTACTAAAAGATGAGCTCTTAAATGTATCTCGACAATAGGATGCCGGACTCTCTGCCGTTGTCTATACCTGCAATGTCAGGGTAGATTCAAACAGCACAACGGTGGACTTGGGACCGTTGCTGAAGGACTATACTACTGTAATCATGTGGCGGACATCAGTGAGGAGGAGGGCGTGGAAGAAGTTGGAAGGGGAAATCCCTGAGCCTGTGGGACTACATCATGAAACATTCTTAACTTTTTTAAAACGAGAAAATCATTTTTTCCCCCTAGGGTTTTGCTTTATCTCCTCCCCCACAGCATCACTATTGCCCAACACTGTCCACAGAATCCCCAACGTCTCCGACCCTTGGACAGGGCTGAAGCCACACTGTGACGATAAACATATCTTTAAAATATATATATATAAGATGAGGACCAGCCCTGCCAGCCATTAGAATGTACTTTCAATCCTCAACAGAACAGACCCAAAGATGGAACGGAGACATTGCAAAGACGATATGTCAAAAATCACCACAGGATATTTGGAATACCAGGGTTTCCTTAGACTGAGTTTCTCCCATCAATCACATGAGTAGCAAGGGGATCTAGGTAGGATAAGCCACGACGTTGCACAACATTACAAGGGAAGTAGAAGGACCACACGACTTGACACGTGTCTTCTGCAATGTTGGCATTTGTTCATCTCTCTAACCCCCAGCCTTCCGAGTTGATAGATCAGAATTGGAGGTCAGGCAGGGTTACCCCCAACTTGCTCGCTCTGTAGCACTTGGGAGCCAGAGCGCCTGATCCCGCAGCTCCTGCTCTGGCAGCTTGCCTGCTGAGGAAGCAGCTGTGAGTTTGGTCTGGGCTGCAGGTTGACACGGGTCTGGGTAGATGAGTCAAGGAACAGAAGAGCTACCACGCATGAGTGATGGAACTGAGACCCCCTCGGGTGTCCTTACCTTCACATCTCTCATAGAACTTCACAAACCTGGGCTGGAACCCCTCGGCGCAAGCGCAGTGAGTACTGTTGTGGCATCTGGCATTTTGAGGACACACGGGACACTGAGCTGCATGGAACACAGAGGATAGCTCACCCACTGATTCCAAAGGTGTTTGTCGAATGATTACAGTGTCCCAGACGCAACGGAAGAGCCTCTAAGGGAACAGTTCCGGAAGTGTCTCTTTTGAGCCTTTCCGCAGCTGGATCCAGGTGTTCCTAACACCTCCTCCCAGCCCACCTCTGCCACCAACACACATCTCGCCTGAAAGCTGAGTTTCCAACAGCCGGGACCTGTACCCGAGAACCTGTTCCGGGCGTCAGATCCTATTCACCCACACCGCACGTTGGCGATGCGCTGTGCCTGAACAACAGCCTGCCCGATCACTCAGTGACGGACACTCCACCTCATCAGTGTTAACTTACAAGCTCTAAGTGACAAGTGGCGGTGAGGATGTGGAAGCATTGGGACTCTTGCCCACTGCTGGTAGGAATGGGACAGCCTGTGTGGAAAACAATACGGTAGTTCTTTCTTAAAAGATTGATCTGGTGGGTTCTTTTAAGCAACTTAGATTGAGCGTGTGATCAAGCAAGTCCGCTTCTGGGTGTCCGTCCCAAAGCTTTCAAGTGGGGTCTCAATCAGATGTTAGTAGAAACATCCTGATCAATACATGTATGGATAAACAGCCCAATCGACACAGGTATAGGTAAAAACAAGCATGATTTATCCGCACAATGGTATACAAGTAGGAAATTCTAACCCATGCTGCAACATAGAGGCTGTGTTCAAGGAAACATGTCAATCGCAAAATGATCCCACTTTGAGGGAGCACTTCTTCAAGCAGTCAAGTTCCCAGACAGGAGAATGAAGACTGCCCCTGGCTGGGGTTGTGCAGTTGGGGTGAGTGTGTAGCAGGCAGGTGTGGGTGAGGTTTCCATTTTAAAACACAGACAGTCTGGGGACAAACTCGTGTAACAAGCGCATACCAATGTGAGCAGAGCTCGATTGTACACACTTGACCTTGGCTCAACGGCACATTTTGGTGTCATGCATACTTCTCCACGACTTGTGATAATAACAACTTCCTTACCCGTGTAGGGAGCCAACTCTAAACCGTGTCTAATGGGTCCCACAGAGGTGCCCACCTGTCAGGTAACAGGTCCTATACTAACTCCACCACCCCTCCCTCCTTTCCCATCTCCAGTCGCTGCTTCCTGGGGCCCCCTGCACCCCAAGACTTGTTCTCAAGTCCTTATCTCAGGCTAGCTTCTAGGGCAACCCAACTCAAGACAAAGCATTTCCTAGAATGACTTAAAGCACGGTGTTGCGGGACAGCGGTTAGCATCTGGGCTCGGCATCTACCACGTGATGCTTGCACCACCTTGCAACCTAGAACCTTCCACCAGCAACTTCTCCAGAGGACCATAGTCAAGTGGGGAGCATGCTAGTACTATCTTTGTCATGATGTCCTGGGCACTGAATGAGGCCGGCTGTGTAATTTGCCAAGAAAAGACAGCTGATGGTAATATTGGGGGAGAGGCATCAGTTCTTGGCCATCTCCAGGGAGTTAGGAGCAAAATCCCATGACCCCCTGTGAATGCGGCCCCTCCCCTTCCCTGAGGGAAGATTCCAGATGCCAGTTCTCTTTTCTTGGGCATAAACTCACCTCCAGAGTTCTTTATCCCTGATATGGACAAAGTCAGCAGGACACCCAGGGCTGTAACAGAAACAGAAGAGGGTGAGGCGGCCATGCTTCACTGGCTGCCTGTTAACTTCCACGTTTGTGGTCACAGTGAGCTTGTGGGGGGCTGGGGATTTCAGCAGTGTGTCCCAATCTGGGGGAACCCCATTGCTAAGCCAGCAGTTCCTACAAGTCCAGAACTAACAATGCATGTTTGGTCTCCTTTGGAAGCTCCACAGTGGCTCTTTATCAGTCCAGACCTCAAGCCCTGCCCTGGGCAATAGAAATAGCAAGTGAACCGCATAGGTTTTCTTCAAGTGTCAGGCAGCCACATGTTTACAGAGCTGAGTTCATTTCAAGAATAGATTGTATGTCACCCAATATGGCCAAGAGGTCATTATTCTAATACCCAACCAATCTAGATCACTAATACTCCTGATTCTCATTCCCTTTCCCTCTGTGTTAAATTTCTGAAATCCAGAATATATTTTTGTACTCACAACACACCTCCATTTATAATAACTGTATTATCTTTTATTTAAACAGACACAGAGATGGGTGTGGTAGGCCAAGCAGAGAGAAGCTCAGAGCTCCCCCAACCATCAGTCCGTTCTTCAAATTCTCCCAGTATCCCCCAACTTGACCACCAGGAAACCAGGAGCTTGGGAGCTTGGAGCCCCATCCTGGTTTCCCATGAGGCCGTCCCCTGCCACTGCCCCCAGATGTGCAGCCGCAGAGCGCTGCAGAGACGTCAGGCACCCCAACGTGCAATGCAGCTACTCCAAAGGGCGGCTCAGCTGCTGGGCCACACACCCACCCCTAGACTGGTCACAGTTTGAGTATTCCATGGCCACACATGGCTGGCGCCGTGGTGTTGGACAACAGAGGTTTCATCCATGGTCATCTAGGCTTTCTCTCAGGTGGGAGGATGCTTGAATGAGAATCATGTCAGGCCACCCCTGCAGAACAGCTGGGCTGGAGAAGGACGTTTGGAGAGCTGGGGAGGACAGCCCCACCTGTCTCTTCCTGGTGGTCTCCCATTGTTCATAGTGTAGTCAACACGTGAGGAGTGGGAAAACCACAGGAATCTAAACTAACGGGCTAAAAATGAAGCCCCCAAAGGACCATTTTTTTCACATTCATTTTTTCATCTTCTCTATCGACCCCCATGTATCAGAGCAAACAGGTGACATTTGTATTTCTGAGCCTGGCTTATTTCATGCAACCTAATGGTTTCCAGTTGCATTCACTTTGTTGCAAAAGACAGGATTACATTCTTTTTAGGGCTGTCATCCCCCTCCCTACTCCCACTCTCCCAAAAAGGCCATCGATGCTGGCGCTGAGGTATGGGGAAAGCTATCTCCATCCCCAGTTGGTAGGAATGTAAGCTAGTCCAGCCATTAAGGAAAACAGTGTGGAGATTTCTTGGGGATCTGAAACTAGATCTACCGTATGACCAGGCCAGCCTGCAGCTGGACATTCACTGGAAAGGAATTGGATAGAATGGAAAGGATGAAGCGAAATGAAATAATTTATTTCTACTCCCCTAGTTACTGCATTTCAACTCACAGGATACGAGATAAGCCAGATGTCCGCCAGCTGAGAACTGGATCAAGAAAGTAGGAGTTATCTTTTTAAGTGTTTTTTTTTTTTAAGAGGAGTGCTTCGTGGCACATATTTCCAAGTCTGTAAGTGTCACGGACACAGCCACACCCAGGGAGATCCATGAAGCAATGGCAGTGACCACAGCAGGGGGCTCAGACAGCACTGAGACCCCACACAGGTCACAATGCTGAATGCATTGGGCCCTTAAAGAACAAAGCTATTCCCACAACAGAGGCCCTGGAACGCTGCCGGCCTGGGAGATCTCCCAGCTACCCTTCGGACTCACCCGAGACCCGCGACAGGCACCTGCCTCCCATGGCACAGAGGTACCAAGACGACAGTGAGAGAATCGCAGACAGGTGACAGTCCACGTTGCTGGAATAAACAAGAATTGTAAGAACCAACTCCGGGGATGGACAGGGGTGGGTGGGTGGTCTCAGAGTTATCAAAACCATTCCCCATCTGCCTTCGTTTTGAACAAGTGATGATTCCACTTAACGTTCAGCTCCCTGCTAACGTGCACCGTGGAAAGTGGCTGGAATCAGCGCAAGTCCTTGGGTTCCTCACACCCACGCAGGAGACCTGGGTGGAGTTGGAGGTTATGAGGCATTTGGGGAAGTGAATCAATAGATGGAAGATCTGGATGTCGCTCCTTCTCTCCCTCTCTGCTGGTTTATCTTTCCAAGAAGGGAGGGTGCCAGGGAAGTGACTGTATGTGTGAAGAACAATCCCCAAGCCGGGTGATACTCTGACAGCCCTCCTCCTGATTCAAACTCCCAAAAGGCGGACCCTCTTGTTTGACAGCTCCCCATAACCTAACGCCCTGCTTCTGTAAATTCAACTTCTTCCTTTGCCCAAAAAGAAAAAAAAGCCAAGGGGTAAGAAAAAAAAAATCTAGAGAAATCTAGATTAAAAGAGCCCATTAAACGAGTCAAACCAAATCATGGTTCAAAGATCCTAAGGTTGAAGATTGTCTGATTTCCAAAAATACGATCATTTGCCCCTTGGTCCATCCAGGCTACTGTGCCCAAAGGAAGCTATCAGTATATTAAAGTGATGTTTAGTGAGGACTCTAGGATGGGTGTGTAGCCTAGCAGTTAACACAACAGCACTCCCATCAGAGGACCTGGGTTCAAAACCTGGCTCCAGCTTCTGACTCCTGGGCTGAATTCTCACAGCCCTGGCCATCACGGGCACTTGGTCTCTCTCTTCCTCTTCTGTCTCCCAAATATTTTAAACAGGGAGGGGAAAGGCCAAGCCCAGACATACGCTATTATGTAAATAACTGAATGCCAAGGGGGGAAATACATATGATGACACTTGCAACAATTATGTAAAACAGATGAGGGTAAGAAAAAGGTTGGCATACCCCAACGCATTCAAAATAGCTACATACATATTATAAATACACTTCCATAACAAGGCAATCTCCGTTAGCATGCTTTATAGTTAACAGAATCCCTATTTAAAAAAAAAAACTATGTGTAGATTTCAAGTTTAACATACAAAAAAATTGTGCATAGTGACGAGTTACAAGCTGAAATAGACACACACATGCTGTATAGCGTCCCACACAGATATACACACTCGTCTCCTCAAATATTTACAGAAAAAAAAAAAGTGGGACCTGCACTGTAGCATGGTGGATTAAACCTCTGCTTGCAATGCTAGCATCCCACATGGGCGCTGCTGGCTCGTGTCCTGGTAGCTCCACTTCCCATCCAGCTCCCTGCCTGTGGCCTGGGAAAGCAGATGAGGACGGCCCAAAGCCTTGGGACCCTGCACCTGTGTGGGAGACCTGGAAGAGGCTCCTGGCTTTGTGTCAGCTCTCAGCTCTGGCCGTTGCAGCCATTTGGGGGCATGGAAGATCTTTTTCTCTATCTCTCCTCTCTGTGTAATTCTGCCTTTCAAATAAAAACAAATAAATCTTTATACATACATATACATATATATATGTATATATATATTTATAGCTGAGACGCAGTATTGTGGCATAGTAGGTTAATCCACCAGTTGGGGTGCCCAATGCAGCTGCTCCTCAATTCTGACCCATCTCCCTGCACAGGTCCACCCTGGGAAGCAGCAAGGATGACCCCACTGCTCAGGGTCCAGCTTCCCAGGCAGGAGGCCCTGGTGGAGTTCCAGGCTCCTGACTTCAGCCCAATCCTGGTCTAACCCTGGCTGTTGCTGCTCCTTGGGGAATGAACCAGCAGATGGAAGCTCTCTCTCTCTCTCTCTCAAACCAACAAATAAAACTGATATAAAAACACGCTGCCCATCAGTGACCTGTTACCTAGATTCTCTTTCTCGAAGCTCCGTTTGCGTGCGTGGAAAGCTGCACCAGGAGCCGCCCACCACTTGCTACACGGCAGCCTCTCCCACGGTACTCCCCCTCGCACCCAGGCAGAAGTGAGAGCAGGATGAGGGGCTCCCACGCAGGGTCCCCGAAAGCAAGCAAGCGACATGGCGAGTTCTCCCGCGACACGTTTCCTTCCTTTGTCTAGATACGGGATCTGCAGCAAACATGTGCCCATAGTCCATGAGAAGCCCCTGGACCCGGTGCCTGCTTACCCTGCAAGGATGACACGGACTTGGTGCTGGCGCCTTCCGCCAGCTGCTCACAGCTCGCCCAAGAGGAAGTGCCTCACTGCTTATCTTGAGCCCTGGGGTTTCTCAAGCAGTGTTGTGGGTGGAGTGGGAGAAGGCTGCACTGGGGGGTACATTGGGGTTCTGGGGAGGGAGGGGGGTTTGCCTACCCACCAGGCAGCCCATCCGTTCCCCTTTCTGTGAAACAGCACAGATAGGGCAGTCCCTGGGTGGGGAGCCCTGTGAGAGGCACCTCTAAAAGATGAAACTTGGCCATGGTGATGTTGGGGTGTTGAGGGGAGAGGTAACATTGCTTCCACATTCTCTGTTTTTCCCCCGTCCTACCTCTGGGGGAAGGGAGGAGACAAGGGGAGAAGCCACACCCAGCCTCCAGACACCTCTGTACCCTGGGATGGAGGACAGCCGCCACCTGATGCCACCCCACGGTCCTCGATGTGGGGCATGCTCCAAGGGTCCTGCTCAAGAGGTTTTGATAGTTCCACAGTTCTGAATTATTGCCGACCTCGCCACTCCAAGCACGAATATTGGTTTTACATATCAAATGGCAGATAAACAGGGCTTGAGCCAGTTCTTACAGCGGAGAGAAGTGGAAAATATCAGAAGTTAAAACTTAATTACCTGGGTGCAGGTGGGACACCTGTATTCCACAGTGGAGTGTACAGCTTGAGCCCTGGCTGCTCCACTTCCCACCCAGCTCCCTGCCTGTGGCCTGGGAAAGCAGTGGAGGACGGCCCAAAGCCTTGGGACCCTGCACCCGTGGGGCAGACCTGGGAGAAGCTCCTGGCTTCAGCTTGGTACAGCCTCTGTCATTGTAGCAGTTTGAGGCATGAACCAGTGGGTGGAAGATCTCTCTGTCTCTGTCTGTCTCTCTCTCTTTTAAAAGAATTCCTGCATGAAATGTTTCCCCATTGAATCCATTTGCTGAACCCAAAACTTCTTAGCGAGTCGCCAACTTCCCACTCCTGTGCATAAACAGACTCTAAGTGATCCACCCAGAAGGCAAACCTTCCCTACCAGGAGTCACAAAAAGGGGAAACCACACTGCAAGAAAGGAAGAAAAACATCCCCTTCTAGCTAGAGGCAGCCAAAAGCCCAGATGAGGAACATCCCTTCCTCCTTTGCGGGTCGTGCCAAAAAAAAAAAAAAAAAAAAATCACTTGACCCCCAGCCAGCATCATGGGTGGCTGCCCGGAGCAGCACTGGGCAGTGAGTCCACCTTAGGAATGGACATGCTGTGGCGTGGGACGTTTCAGGCTACAGTGAGCCATGGCTATGTCCTGACATCACAGCACAAGGTGTCTCGGTCCAACTCAGAGCCAAAAGGGCCTGGTACGCACACACACACACACACACACACACACACACCAAACACGCGCGCACGCCTTTAGGCACTTTCCAACTCTGTTCTAAATGACACAACAAAAAGCACAGGCTCTACGACTTTTTGAGTGTTTATGAACTTACTCTTGGTATAATATGGGGGGAATCAGTGGAGGAGAGGGTGGAGGATAAGGGAAATCCCAGAGCCTATGGAACTGTATCATATAATATAATAATAATAATAATAATAATTAATAGAGAAGAAGGAAACATTGTAGGCTCAGGACAAGCCTGACCTTTTTTTTTTTTTTTTTTTTAAGATTTATTATTATTGGAAAGCCGGATACACAGAGAAGGAGAAACAGAGAGGAAGATCTTCCGTCCGATGGTTCACTCCCCAAGTGAGCCGCAATGGGTCGGGAACCAGGAACCTCTTCCGGGTCTCCCACGCGGGTGCAGGGTCCCAGTGCTCTGGGCTGTCCTCGACTGCTTTCCCAGGCCACAAGCAGGGAGCTGGATGGGAAGTTTAGCTGCCGGGATTAGAACCAGTGCCCATATGGGAACCCGGCGCGTTCAGGGCGAGGACTTTAGCCGCTAGGCCACGCCGCCGGGCCCCCAAGCCTGACCTTGAGAGTGTTTGGGGACCCAGGAGGTGAAGACGCAACAAAGATACCCCACCCCGCCGCCCTGCACACTCCCCACTCCTCACCCCTGCATGGCTCCAACGCCTGCACTAGGAGGAGACAAACACAACAGAACCCGCCTGACTCATCTTAAGGCACCTGTTCGCGTAGAATCCTTGTAACTTACAGCTTCCTTCTAAGCATGGTCTCAGCATCCAGTCTGCCAGGCTCAGCTGGGCTACTGCAAACAGCGGGACCACCTCAAGGTTGAAATAACGTCGCAAGTTTGTTTTTCCCAGAGGAACATTTTAAAAATGTCATTGAGTTCACTCTTATGAAAGCCAGGGCTCTGGACAAGGAGGCTTTCAATGCCCTGAAACCTTTATTTATGCAATGTTCAAAACTTTTTCAAGTATTTTAGGATTCTGGGCAAGGCAGCCCATTGCAGGTGGTCAATAACTTTGAGTAAGTGGGCACCCCAAATTATTCAAGTTAAAGGGTTAAATTGAGGAGTGGGCTCCCTACAATCACATGGGAGACTCCCAAAATGGAGTTCCCGGCTTCAGCCTGGCCCCACCCAGGCGGCTGTGGGCATTTGGGGAAATAAATTAGATCCCTGCGCATGTAACACATCTGTAAGGAGAGTGGAAGGATTTCACATCGAGGAGATTGGAGAAATCTTGTTGTTCTCACAGTCTCTTTTCGCCCTCTAGTGGACACAAGTAAGAGTGCAAAAAGTGTCCACCGCTCTTACGCGGTCGCTCACCGTCATACCAAAACCCAACTCCCAGCTCCCACCACCACCAAAACCCCCGTGAGGCCACAGCCAGATCCATAAAAAACGACCTTATCTGCACCCTGAGAGGCCTTCAGACCTCAGCGCCCCCAGCCACGGGCTTGAGGTGGGCTGGGTTGGCTCCAGCAACCCATGACTGCAATGAAAGGCCGGAACCAGGGTGTCGTGACCACGTGTCCCCCCCTCGGCCCCTCCCTGCAGGCGAATTCAGACCTTTTCTCACGGGGCTGGGAAAGGGAGCAAGTGTGGGCAAAGCCGACCATACACCTGGCAAGAAGGCCAACACCCCCACGGGGTAGCCTGAGGTTGAGTCCCACTGACCCACGCTCGGCTGGCCACCTCAAGCACCCTCAGATCCAAACCTGGAGAAGGAGGGGGTTGGAAAGGGATGGAGAGGGGATGTGGGGTAGAGGGGGGCCACCAAAACCATCAGCAACACCCCCATACACACACAACTGGCTGTGACATCCCCCCATCCCCTCTGGGCACTGGACAAGCCAAGCCTTGAGCAACCTCCCCCAACCTCCGCCCCCAGAACAGACCATGATGGCGCCTCCAGCTAGCGAACTTGACCTTGTTATCCAAGTACCAGGTACCTGCTGCTCCTGAACTAACTGCATCGTCCAAGTGGATACCTCATCTTGTTCTGGACACCCAACCCTGGGATTCAAGCCTACAGCAACAGTGAGGCAAACAGTCCAGACACCTCGGACTCCCCACCTCTCCGAGCCTGCCTCCTCATCTTCAAAGACAAGATCAACCATTCACTCATTCTACTTATTTATTCGGGGGAAAACAAATACAAAGTGGAAATTCCAGGCTCGTGGGGCTCACAGCTTCAGGACCAGACACAAAAGCAGCAGGAACACAGCAGGCCTCCCACCCCAAGTGCTTGGGAACTAAGCCAAAGCCAGCGGCACCTGCTCATGACTGCCCGCTCATACAATATTTCTAGCCAAGAGCTGGCTGTACCAAGCGTTGCTCAAAGACACACACACACACACACAAGTGTTCACGTTCAAGGGCAAGTGGACGATGCAAAAACTCCAAGAGGAAGAGATGCTTCCCTTTTTCTGGCTTTGGGACAGGGTTTGTTGGCCGCTCGACCGACCGATGGAAAAAGGTTCTAGAACAGTGGTTTTCAGATCACCGCATCTCTCCAGATGTCAGTTGGGCAGGACTAGTTTTGAGACAGATCTTTCTTCCGGTCTAGCCCTCCGGCAAATGGGTCCTGGTACTCTTCTTCCATGCACCCACTCCCTGGGCAGGACGGGGAGGGTCCCAGCAGGCGCTGGTATCTGCTTGATCAGCGTCCACCTCCTTCCTCTGGCCTAAAGCTCTCCAGGGGTTCAGGGTGGACGGCCATATCTTTGTGGGCAGAGTGAATCCTAAAGAAGCTAACACAGGAGGGGGTGGTGGGTGGCTCCCAGCCAGCTGGGCAGGATGGAAGCAGAAAGTGCATCAGCCTGGCTCAGTGAGACAGTGGGTAGACCACAGGTGATGAGGGTGAGGGAGCAGGTAGGAACAGGTGCAAGCAGGGCAGGCCACGCCCCCCACATTCGCAGAGAAGAAAGCCGAAATGGCGGCTGTAAATGCTGGGTGTTGCCTGCGAGTGCCACGTTTGTAAAACCCCAAGTCTCAGAACCCAAGTAGGGGAGAAGGGCGGCCCCACAAGAGCAGCCCGGCCCAACCCAGGCCCCAAGCCACAGGGTCTTCCAGGTAGCAGCGGTGGGCTCTCAGGTCCCAGGAGGTCCGGCCCATTGGCCAAGGGTGCCCCATGGCGTGTTGAAAAGCAGGAGAGGATTTCAACTCTGAGAAAAAGAAAAAAAGAGACAGAGGTCTGTAAGATGACCATATGTGTGTGGCTGCTCTGAAGACATGGTCAACGCCACAGACCCGTGGACAAACCCCACAGCCATTCCCAAGCCTTCGCCAGAGCAACTCCTCTCTCTCTAGACACGAACAGGCCAAAAGCATGACTTCCCAGATGCCTTTGCTCCCACGAGTGGTCACATGACGGAGGGCTGCTCAGTAAAGCGACAGCCATCGAGCGTGCTCTGCTAGGAACATCCTAGTATTTCACTGTACAGAAAATAGAGTCGGGAGCCAGAGCTGGGACTTGAACCCTGGGCACGCGGGCATCCGACGCAGGCATTGCGGTGGAACGGGATACCATCCTGTCTATATGTTACCTGTTTCTCAGTCGTACTCTCAGTTAGGGGCAGGGCTGTGGATTTAAACCCAGGCCGTCTGTCTCCTGCACCTCAACTCATTTTTAAATTTATTTAAAAGCTCAAGTAACAAAAGGAGAGGGTGGAGAGAGAGAGGGAGAGGGAGGGGAGAAGTTACTCCTCAAATGTTCATTAATGGGCTAGGGCAAGAGCCCAGGAGCTCCATCTGGGTCTCCCATGTGGGTATCAAGGGCCCAAGCACTAGGGCTGCTTTCCCAGACGCATGAGCAGGGAGCTGGATGGGAAGCAGGGCAGCTGGGACACGAGCCAATGCTCTGATGTGGGATGCAAGTTAAGCTGATATGCCACCACCACCCCCCGCTTTATTCAACCAGCTGAGGGCGGTTGGCAGCAGCCAAGGCACAGTCCCTCACCGTTTTGGAAGAGGAGAGGGTGGACGTCAGAACCATGCCTGTGGTCTGGGACTGGGACACGGTCACGGACTGCCTGTAGAACCATCGCCGGTACTGTTCTCGAACCTGGGGGTGGAGACGGAAGCCCAGGCAGAAAGCATGGATCCAGAAGCCACAGCTCACCCAGGGGCAGAGAGGGCAGCGGAGGAAGGCGGCATCGGGAGGTGGAGGTGGGGGCAGGGCGGGTACCCACTCACCTGGCGGTTGAGTAGGCAGTGGATGAGGAAGATGAAGACGCCCTGGAAGCTGTTGATGATGGTGAACAGGTAAGCCATGACAAGTGCTGCAGATCCAATCTGGAAAAGGCCCAGCACCCAGGAACAGCCCAAGATGAAGAGCTGGGCGAAAGCCTTGAAGGTGAGCAGCCTGTTTTGGGATGGTGGGGGAGGAATCACAGAGAGTCAGGCTCCCACAGGTGCCTGGAGGGGTTGGGGGGCATGCATCCAGGGACAGAGGAAACCGCCATGTAATGGCAGGTGCCACTGTGGGGGCCATAGAATGGAACCTCCGAGCCCACATACAAGCAAACCCAGTCAGGTAGGCATGTAAAAGCTACCCAAAGTGAAGGGGCTTTGGGCCCAGCCACGGAGACACCAGTTGACACGTCTAGATGCCACGCTGGAGCACTGGGGGTCAAGGCCTGGCTGCAGCTTGCTGCTCACACAGAGTGGCAGACAGCAACTGATGGTCTGAGCGCTCGAGTCCCTGCACCCACGTGGGAGACCCAGATGCAGTTCCCAGCTCCTACATTTGGCCTGATCTAGTTCCAGCTAGTGTGGTCATTTGGGAAGTGATTCATCAAGCGGGTTCTCTCTGTCTCTCAATCAAGCTGTACAATACACATACACAGCCATGTGGATTGTGGGCAGTTCATTTTTTAAGATCTAGTCATTTTCAAAGGCAGTGTTAGTTCGTTCACTGATCCACTGTTTCACCCTCAAATGTTCACAATAGCCAGAACTGAGCTGATCCAAAGCCAGGAGTTTCTTCCAGCTGGGCAATGGAGCAGCCAGGACTCGAATCAGCACTTACTTGGGGTGGTGGCACTGCACCCCGATTCCTGTGTGTAGTGATTACAGGCTAGACAGCCTCTCATGTTAAGTCTCAGGGACACGTTAGACATGCCAGTAAAGCCCACATGAGAAGCATTACTGCAGAACAAGGTGGGGAGGCGAGAAGCGGGAGCCACACCTGGTGTCCCTGAGTGTGGAGACTTCAGTGTTGACACTGCCAAGCTTCTGCCGCAGGATACACAGCGTCCAGGTCAGCAGGATGGAGTTGACCTACAAAGCCACACAGAACGAGTTGAGGGGAGCTGGATGAACTGGCCATCCCAAGGGAATCCTGACCTGCATCCAACCCCCTGCAGCAAGCAGCCCTGGGTGAGCGGGACACGGCCCATCACAGACAGCTTCCTTGACTGTTATCCCTGCGGCCAACCCGGCAGAGGGCCAAGACACACCTGCAGGCTGTCCAGCTCCCACACAGGGCCACCCATGGCTTCCCTGTCCCAAGGTCTCCCGGCAAGCTCCTCCGCCTCCCTTCTCTGTCATTCTCCCTTTCAGGTGGATGGATGGATGGATGGATGAATAGATGGATGGATGGATGGATGGATGGATGGATGGATGGATGGATAGGTGGATGGATGGATGGATGGATGGGTAGGTGGATGGATGGATGGATGGATGGATGGATGGATACGTGGATGGATGGATGGATGGATGGGTGGGTGGGTGGGTGGGTGAATGGATAGGTGGATGGGTGGATGGATAGATAGATAGATAGACAGAGCTTTTTAACAAGATGACAAAGGGTTGGTGTTGAGCAACAACAAGGCCTGAGGTCCCACATGACCACCAGTTCAAGACCTGGCTGCTCTATTTCCGAGCCAGCTCTCTGCTAGGCTTTTCAGATGTTAAGAAAAAAAAAGTGTAGGGGGAGAATTTCCAGTGGAACACAGCTTCCACACTGTCTCTCATCAACCCTCTCTGACCCTAGGGTCTCCTGCTTCTAACTCCAGAACACTCATTCGCAAATCCACCTGCTCACTCACCACTATGATGGTGCACACCGGGCCCAGGAAACTCCATACAAACCCTGACTCCTTCTCCAGCCAACAGCTGTGGAGAGAAAGCGCCAGCCGTTAGGATCAAGTCCCGACCCCACAGCGACTCCTGCTGCACGGGTACCTTCCTGGGCAAACAGCCTTGAGACGCTGCTGGCCTCGGGCTGGGACTCTAGTTTATTCTCAACCCCTGGCTCTCAGTTTTAACTCTCCTTGGGGAGCCCTGCCTCGACTCAACCATCACTTCTTTGGGGACACTTCCCCGGCTACCGCAAGCTAAGCTATCCCAGCCTCATCCCCCATCTCTCCAGCAAAGCCCACTGCATTTTTCAACACATATACTCTTCCTCCTGCTCCTCCTCTTTCTCCTTCTTTTCCTCTCCCATCCCATCTCACCTACCATGTCTTACTCTCCCAAATTCCCAGAGAAGGTGTGTTAACCAGTCTCCGACCCACTGGGTCAAACCTGCACGTTGCGTTTTTAAAATCAGAGCTGACATCATCGCATCTTTTCTTGTGACACCAGCATCCGCTAGGGGAGTCAGTTCGAATCCCAGCTGCTCCACTTGCCATCCAGCTCCTTGCTTATGGGCTGGGGAAGCAGCGCTCGTATGGGAGATGCTGCGTCCACGTGGGAGACCCAGCTGGAGCTCCTGGCTTCGACCTGGCCCAATCCTGGCTACTACAGTTATTTGAAGGGTGAAGCAGTGAATGGAAGATCTCTTTCTGCCTCTCCTGCCCGTGTTACTCTACAGGGATGGCACTCACCTATGCTCAGTCCCATAGCCGCTCGGCTTCACACAGGCGGAGATAGCCACCACCAGCCCTGGGACCCCGTAGCCGAAGGCACACAGGGGCAGCATCCTAACGTGGCGGGTGCCGAAGTAATTCACCACTTGCAGGTTCCTGACCGTCAGGAAGAGCGTGATGGCCTCCAACAGCATCCAGGAGAAGCAGGCGAGGAAGAGGAAGTGCAGAACGCCAGCAATGAGCGCACAGCCCAGCTGATAGGGGAGCGACAAGGAGATCAGGGTCCCCCACCCCCGCCAGGAGGCAGGGGTGGACGGGGCAACAAAC
Organism: Ochotona princeps; assembly: GCF_030435755.1. Taxonomy (NCBI): domain Eukaryota; kingdom Metazoa; phylum Chordata; class Mammalia; order Lagomorpha; family Ochotonidae; genus Ochotona; species Ochotona princeps. The sequence continues at coordinate 107,060 of NW_026699527.1, forward strand.
AGGGACGGAGTGGACCAAGCCAGAAGCCGGTGCCATTCCCCCCAGCGGGGTGGCCGCTGGGATCAGCAAAACACATCCACTCGCTGGTGAGCTATGTTGTCTGTGACGTGTTATTGGTACACTCTCTGGTGACATGTTTTTTCCAATAAAGTTTTATTAGTACACAGCCATCTCCCCACTTAATCTAGTCTCTGTGGCTGCTGTCGCATCACCGCAGCGGAGCTGAGTAGTCGCAAAGTCCCTAAGCCCTGGAACTATTTTCGGGCTGAGGTTTTAGGGATCAAGTCGGCCCTGATCAGAACAAGTCTGAGAGGCAAGGGACCAGGCAGCTGAATACAGACGGCCCCTTGACCAAGAGTGACCGTCACACCAGCTGACTTCGTGTGAGGGTCCCACAGAGCTCTCCTGGCACCCCACAGCCTCACCCATGACAACCACCACCACGGGCTCCCGCTCCCGGAGCAGAATGGGGACAATGGAGCCGCATCTCCCCCATAGCATTGCCCACTTCCATGATAGTTTGTACTGGCCTCTGCCCCACAAAGATGCCCAGTACAACTCCGGCTGTGGTTCCCTGTACTCCCCCGCCCCATCCTCACAGGGGATGTTTTCGGTGGCCAGAGAAGAGCCAGGGAGGAAGCACTCTCCCACGCGCACACACACACACACACACCCCGGCTGTGGGAGTGAGGAAAGTGGAGGACTCCTGCAACCCCCAAGGCACCTGCAGAAGTGACATCCCCCTGACACCTGTCACCTCTCCAGGGGAGCAGCTGGAGAGCAGCCAAGCCCCCACGGCCATGGGATGGAGACAGAGCAGGCACAAGGGGCCACAGAAGGCCACAGAGAGATGGCAGGACCCAGTACCGGGGAGGGTGACACAGACCTGGGGGTTAGTCTTGTCGAAGCCGATGAGGAAGAGCAGCTTGGCCAAGAAGAGGCACGCGCACAGGTGTGCGTGCATGTAGGTGTTGTGGTTGCGGATGGAGCGGCAGAGCAAGAAGGTGAGGACGGCGAGGGCGAGGCACAGCAAGGACAGGATGATGCCCACGTGGCTGATGATGTACAAGGTAAAGTCCACCTGCCGGGACAGAAACGGGAGACGCAGCCAGCTAGGAGCAGAGGGATGAGGTCTGTCGGTGCTGTCTAGCTTGGTCTCTTGCTCCTGCAGTTCTAAGCCAAGCGTACCTCTCACGGGGAGCTACCTATCCGCCAGGGATGTGTGAGCGCTGGCTGGCTGGGACAGGCAGAGGCTGTCCTAACAGCGCATTCCCTCTCTAACATAACAGACCACGTCCGTCTCATCGTTCTGACCCAGCTCGGAATCCTTACAGCTCAGACGCTTCCTTGACCATGTGGGTTGGTGGAAGTCAAACTTTGGAGTCAGACTGCCCTAGGTTCAACTCTCACCTCTATCCATCATTATCTTCATGACCCGCTCTCAGTCTCCCCCCCACCCCATTTCATGTGGGGAGGCAGCAGTGTGGCATTAGGGGCCAAGCCACCATCTGCTGCGCCGGCATCCCACAGGAGTGTGCCGGTTCAAGTCCTGACTTCTCCACTTCCCGGTCAGTGACCTGCTCATGCACACCTTAGGACCCAAGGGCTTGAGTCCCTGCTACCCACATGGAGAAGAGCCGGATAGAGTTCCTGCCCAAGCCCAAACCGTTGTAAAGCGTCTGAGGACCGAAGCAGTCAATGGAAGACACTTCTATGCTCACCTCTAACTTTTTTCAAACACACCTAACAAACTAGTCCAGCACACAGCAGGTGCATGACAAAGGCAGCTTGTGATTGTTAATAAGTGCCCGCAGCTTCTTGGAATCAACCTTTCTCAGTCTGGAGTCCAACCAGACGGTGATGTCCCCCAAGGACCCGCACCCTCTGCTCCTTGTTTAACCTGGGACTCAAGAGATAGCATCACCAGCACTGACCGTGACCTCCCGAGGGGCCATGATGACCGCCAAGTTGGTGATGTGTCTGCAGCGACAGACGGTGTACGTCTCGGAGTCATTCAGGATAGAACAGCCAGAGCGAGTCCATCTTCCACCCTCCTCATCGGTGTGCCAGGAAACACAGACGGGGGTCTCATGCTTTTGCTTTGGCTAAAAGAAAAAAAAAATTAACTCTGAGTAAGTAGCGTCCGTTGTCCCACAAAATGCACACAAGCCTCTTCAACTTCTTTCGCTGGAAAAATCCGGAAGCCTGGTTCCCCTGCAGCTTCGCCTCGAATGGACTCACTGCAACCCACCTCAAGGGCAGGCATCCAGCCCAAGGGTCAAAACCACCTGGATCATAACGCCTGGCTGGGACCAAGCCCCAGCTCCCTGCAGGTGCACACCCCCAAGAAGCAGCATGAGAGACCTAGAAGATGCTCCTGGCTTCAGGTGAGTTCAGCTCTGCCCGGGGCAGCCACTGAGGGGGTGAACCAGTAGACGGAAGATTCTACCTCTCCCTCTCTACGCAACTCTGCCTTCTAAATCAATCAATCCATCACAAAAGAAAACTAAAAGACATGGGAGAGTTCCTTCCTCTAGGGACGGGACCCTGTCAGTCCCCGGGGGTTACCATAACAACAGAAATGGTCTGTACCTTGGGCGATGTCCCAAGCCAGGATATGATCTGTCTAGTTTTACTACCCAGGCAATCTAGTGTACAAGCAGGCAACAGAGCTTCCAATTGGCCCCAAACGCAGACAGTTCAAGCCACTGGGAGAAGAGGGGGCGCACGGGGGCGACAGGGAGACAAAGGGTTTCCATAGAGACCGTCCCTTGCAAGACCTGGATGTTTTCCAGCCAGTAGAGTACATCTTTCTGAAAGCCGTTTTTCTTCTTCCCGGTCAGGATGCCGCTCACAACCCGGGAGTTCATCTTCAGTCTGTCCACAGAGAGGTCCCAGAGGTCTCGGAAGAAGCGTTCATCCACGAGAGATTCCAGACCCACGAAAGAAACGAAAGCCACGCCAGCTCTGCCTGGAGGACCCCCACGCAAGAAGAAGAAGTGGGGCTAGATTGCCAACCACCTCGCGCGGGCATGCACCACCAGCTGTGATGGACAGCCCGCCCCCCTCTTCCCCCTCCCCCGGAGGGGTGCCATCCTCACCCGTGGACCCCGACTCCTCGATGGTGGAACAGCTGATTCTCATAGCATCTCCTTTGGCTTCCAGGTTGAATAGCACATCCTCTTCCTGGCATCCTCCCGCGACAACTTGGCTCTCCAGATCTGCAAATACAAGAGTGTTCAGGGCATGGACCCAGCAGGTGCCAGGCAGCCTGGCCACGCTGCCTTCAGCAGCCACTCGGCCTCTGCTTCTCGTTTCTCGTCCCTGACACAGCTCTGGCGACAGGATCCATTTCCACTGGCTGTCTGACAAAAGTCAAGTTGGAGAAGGATGTTGGCTGTGGGTTGGGGGGGTCGTTTGTGCTTCCGGAAGAAGTTCAGGGTCCTCTCATGGACCACTAAGAGGTCTGGTATTGCCGGCTCACACTGGGACATGCTCTCCTAGGATGTGTTTTATGGAGACCCCCCGCCCGCCAAAAAAAGAGATATTGGAGGGGTCTCAAATGCAGAGACCTCGTCTGGCCCAGCCATGAAGACGCCACTGGTGGGGCCACCACGTCCCTCATCAGCCTGCCAGCTGTAGGCAGAAGATGGCGGCCCAAGTCGTCGGGTCTCTGGTCATCTACCTGGGAGATCTGGACGAAGTCTTTCTGCTCCTGCCTTCGGCCCTGCCTCGCTCCTGCACCTGCCCACCACCCGCCCCCGCAAAATATCTCTATCCAGCTTGTGTCTCTCTCACCGTCTGTCTCCCAGACAAGCCTGCAAGGAGTGATGCGATTAGATTAACATGGACAGAAACCACACCATCATCTCTCTCTCTCTCTCACACACACACACACACACACACGCAGGCTCTTTTGTCTTTGTATTTTTTAAACATTGGTAAAGCAATCCTCACCCAGGCATGAGCCAGCCGTGCCCGGCAGATCCTACTCACCCAAGCCCGGTGTGCGAATGGTCTGGCTGTGGTTCCCAGCGGCGGAGGGCAGTAGGAGGGCCGCCAGGACGCTGCTCTTTGTGCTTTCCAGTAAGGCCGTGGCCAGGGTGGATGCCTCCTCCCTGGTGAAGTTGCTGGACCTCTTGGATGTCTGCTCAAGCACAGAGGTGAGGTTGTTCACTGCCGTCTGCAAGGAAACACAGCTCTTCTCTCTCTCTCCCTCTCTCTCTCTCTGGCAGTAGAGGCCCCAAGAGAGATAGAGGGGTCCCCTCCCATTTCAGTCTTTCTGTCCTGCTCCACTGGGAATGCTCACGTCCCTGCTGGCAGGCAGCAGCAGGTGAGCACCTGCGAGAGTGTAATTTGCACATATGTACCCTCAGACCCAGACATTTCTCCCCGCCAGGAATCAGTCCTCCCAGAAGCACACCTAAAGCGTTCAAGGAAGCTCCCCCCGCCCTCCGCCGGTGGGGTTCATCTTAGGATCATTTGCAGAGAGCGCAGGAACCTATGGTTTGGAACTGGTGTGGTGGCGCAATGGGCTATGCCACCATCTGCCAAGCCAGCGTCCCATACGGGGCACTTGTTCGAGTCCCAACTGCTCCACTTCTGATCCAGCTCTTCTGCTTACGAGATTGGGGAAGTAACAGAGAATGACTCAAGTGCTTGGGTCCCTGCATCCATGTGGAAGACCCGGCTGGAATTCCAGGTTCCTGATTTAGCTTAGCCATGTCCTGGCTGCTACAGCCGTGTAAGGAGTGAACCAGCAGATGGAAGAGCTCTGTCTCTTTCTCTCCAACTCAAAACTTTTTCAAAAAAAGTTGAGCTTATTTTTACATAAAAAAACCCCACGAGATCCTTGTATAGTCTCCATCCCATCCATCTTCTGTGGGGGTGCACACCGTCAGTCCTACGCCCACAGCACGTGACACGGTAACTCACAGCCTGCTAACCCCACAGGACCCTGCACTCCAGGCAGCCCAGACGCTCAAGGCTGATACGCCGGAAGGAAGGCAGCCGATGCCACTGCTACCTTCAGAGTCGCTGCGGTGGTTTCGTTCTTACAGGTGTTGTCCAGCACACCCAAGGCGGAGTTCATGAGCCTGCAGTAAGCGGCCTGTATTCCGGGGGAGACGATGTGTCAGCATGGATCCGCCTACCCATCCCCACACTCCACCAGTGTGTCCCATACCAATGGGGACCCCCATTCCCCCAGCCGGGGTAGTCCTGGCTTCTCAGAGCATCACAGTTCGTGGTTGTAAATGGACCAAGTACAAAGCAGGCATCTATGATACAGCACACAAGGGTACTTCCAGTCTTGGATAGACAAAATTACAAGGTGACTTTAGGAGGGGGTATCTAGGGCCTCTTGCATTCTGTTTCGGAGTGCCTGGCTCGAATCGCAGATCCCTGCTCCTGCACACCCCAGCGGGGAGTGGAGACGCCCCGAGCACGTGGGTCCCTGCCACCTGCCAATGGGAGACCACGCTGGAGTTGAGGGTCCTGGACATGCCCCACCCAGCCCTGACTGAAGCAGGCCTTTGGGGAGTAAAGCAATGGATGGATAATCTATACGCATTTCTTTACCACTCTGCTTTTCAAAAGGCAAGTTTCTTCAGGAACAACAATAAAAAATGTTTACTCTGGGGCCAGAATCCCATAAGGGCACTGGTTCAAATCTTAGCTGTTCCACTTTTTATTGTTTTGCTGCCCCTACTTCCCACCCAGCTCCCTGCCTGTGGCCTGGGAAAGCAGTGGAGGACGGCCCAAAGCCTTGGGACCCTGCACCCGTGTGGGAGACCCAGAAGAGGCTCCTGGCTCCTGGCTTCAGATCAGCTCAGCCACTTGGAGAGTGAATCACTGGACGGAGGATCTTCCTCTCTGTCTCTCCTCCTCTCCGTCTCTCTCTCTCTCTTTGCAATGAAAATGAATAAATCCTTAAAAAAAAAACAACCCGTGGGGAATGGGGTGGAAGCTGACCTGTGGTTTCTGGGGAAGTCTCAGGCATACTTACATCTTGTGGGTCCCTGGCTGCTGCTGCTGTGTGGCATTGCTGCTCCCACTTGCCGAGAGAGTCCACGTCACTCCTGCACTTGAAGGGAGCCTCTGGAGAAAAGACAGAAGCCGTCACACCACACTTGCACCTCGGCAAGACACTGGCGAGGTCACAGCATGCTAAGCCACCGCCTGCGGCACCAGAATCCCACAGCGACGTAGGTTCAAATCCCAACTGCTCTACTTCGCAGCTAACTCCCTGCTCGTGCGCCTGGGAAAGCAACAGAGGATGGTCCAAGCGCTTGGGCCCCTGATACCCACATGGGAGACCAGATGGAGCCCCCGGCTCCTGGCTTTTTAAATATGTGTATGGGTAGAATCCATCACTACTAGACCAGTTCTGCATAAAACATGTTGGCAAGCAAAATAGCCAAGTCCTGGCTGCTCGACAAACCGATAGTCTTGCCAATGAGATGAGAAAAATCTAACACTGAGAAGAAAAGAAACAACAAAAGAAAAAAATAACCCCCCCCCAAAAAAAAAACCAAAAAGAAGAGAAACGTATACATGACTAGAGAGCAGGAGACTCAAGCTGGGTCAAACAAACATTTGGCACCCAGAGCTGGACCCGCGGGGGGCCTTGGCCGACACCCAGCCGGGGCTATAGTTACTTTTACACCTGCTGTTGCCGTGTCCCTGGGCACTTTCCGGCCAGAAGCCGGGGGCACAAGTGCAGCTGTAGGAGCCCAGGGTGTTGGTGCAGATGGAGTTGGGGCTACAGGGGTTTGGGTCCAGCAGGCATTCATCCGCGTCTGCAAGGCATCGGAGAAAGGGGCAGGCGGGGCATGAAGAAACAGGCCAGCCTGGGGGTGTGCTTGCATGCTCCCCGGCACGGCCCTGGTTTACAGATTCCATCAGACATGTGGGCCGGCTACTGTGGGCGGCGCTCAGGGTGCTACCTTACAATAAGCTCCTTGGAAGGGGCAGAAGGAACACATTCAAAAAGAATGGTTAAAAATACACTAAACACGAGGCCAGCACTCTGGTCCCACTAATCCTCCACCTGCAGTGCCGGGATCCCATACGGGCACCAGTTTGAGTCCCAGCTGCTCCACTTCCCATCCAGCTCTGCCTGTGGCCTGGGGAAGCAGTGGAGGACGGCCCAAAACCTTGGGACCTTGCACCTGTGTGGGAGACCTGGAAGAAGCTCCTGGCTTCTGGCTTCAGATCAGCTCAGCTTTGGTTGTTGTGGCCACTTGGGGAGTGAATCAGTGGATGGAATATTCTTTTCTCTTTCTCTCTAACTTGACTTTCAAGTAAAATAAATAAATCTCCTTTAGAAAATTAAACTTAAAGATCCCAAATGAACAAGTAACGAGTGAATGAGATGTTGTTGTTGTTAAGAAGCGCAATTTTCCTTAGGAATTGAACAACGCAAAATGCCCTCCTGCAGTATGGTGGATACACAGTTCATCTCAGGCCAACCTTCTAATTCCTCCTAGTGGGGGATGACGATTGGGGGGTGCAGCCCCTTTGCAAGCCAAGCTAGCCCTGTGACAATTACCAAGAGCATGGGATGGAAGTCCGGACCACCACGGGGGACAGAGAGCCACCCAGTCCCGAGCGCCGCTTGGCAACTTCTCTCCTTAGAGACCAAGGGCCAAATCTTTCCCTTGGAAGCCAGAAGGGAACCAGAGATGGTCACAAGAACCCCCAACTGGTGACCAGCTCCAACTGCTGGTCACGCCAACAAGACCATCCTGGAGCCCTGAATGACATCTCGTTTAACCCAGGGCCCGTGTGACCAAGCCCTATAAACCCTACAAGCAAGAACGGGCAGCCCCGTTCCGTGTTTCTGTTTGATACCCACGGAGACACCATTACCTGTACATTTCAAAGCCTTGAAGTCCTGGGGGGTCCAGACGCCGGTAGGGCGGAAGCCAGGCATGCAGGAACAGTTGTATCCTCCCACTGTGTTACCGCACACCGAGTTAGCACCGCAGATGGTACGGTTTTTGGAGCACTCGTCTATGTCTAAGGAGAAAAAGGGGGTCCCCATCAGGGCCAAAGCGCCAGCAGCTCATGTGGTCGCCGCCCAACCCCCGGCTCCAGCCTTCCCTTCTAGAACACACAGTCGTCATTCAGGGAACAGCTGTGCAGAGACACGCACTCACAAGCCTCAGAAATTCACCACTCGCCAAAAACCCTGACCCCTTCGCTAGCTGGATGAGACCTTGGGAATCCGGCCCTAATGGAGCTTGCCGACCTTGCCCTTGACTTTAGAATTACAGAGAAAGATCTTCCATCTGCTGGTTCACTCCCCTCCCCAAAGGCCTCAATGGCCCTCAGCCAAGCCGACCCAAAGCCGGGAGCCTGGTACCTCCTCTGGGTCTCCCACATAGGTACAGGATCTCAAGGTTTTGAGCCACCCTTTACTGCTTTCCCGGGCCACAAGCAGGGAGCTGAATGGGAAGTGAAACATCTGGGCCTTTTACTGGCCCCTCTGTGGAATGCCAGCACCTCCAGGTAGAAGATGAGCCAGTTGAGCCATTATGCCAGCTCCTCGCCCTGGCTTTCTAACCCTTTCACACTATAGGGTCCAGATTCTCCACCGCTGTTCCTTCCATGTGCTTAGATGATGCCGTCTCTCTAGGATGCACCTCTACTCGTTTCCCAAGATCACCCATCACCATAGCAACACACAGCTGCAGATGGGAGGGGTCGGGAGCTGGGACGTTCTCCATGCCAAGTCTGGCTCTGGCAATGCCCTGGGTGGCATGGTCTTCACTGCACCCCCCCACCCTGCTCCCCATAAATTCCCATGTCAAAGCCCCAACACCTGGGGTAAGTGTTTGCTGCTTCCCTACCCCTAGCACTCGACGTGATGCTTGGACAGGGTAGCCGCTCTTCTCACGGAAGAATGCACTGATACATAAATGACTCTCAGTCCAGAAAGTTTGAGGCTTATCCCAACCTCCCCACTTCTCTCTCTCTGATAATAGTCCTGGACTTGAGTCTCCCCAACCCCCAACCCTAGACAGCTACACCCACCTTCGCACAATTCTCTCCGTCCCTTGAAAAGGACTTCGCCACTTGTGGAGTCGAATCCATCCTTGCAAACACAATGGTAGCTTCCGACTGTGTTGTGGCAGATGGCGTGCTCAGGGCAGGTTTGGGTTTTCTTGCATTCATCTATGTCTAAGAGAGAGAAACACAAAAACAGCCCTGGTTAAGGTCCAGCGCCCAGCCTCCCTTGCAACCAGGCGAGATGGTAAGACATTCCCATCAATGGAGACAGCCGATCAATGGCAAAACGTGACGATCACGGGTTGAGAGAGCTCCTCCTTAGCATCTACAGCTCTGGCACTCACACGGAGCTGGTGTTTAATTAGGTGGTGTGTAGAGAGCTGCCCCGCCCCCATTCCTACCTTGACAGGCTGAGTTGTGAAAGACAAACCCGTTGTGACAACGACAAGTGTAGCTTCCTGCAGAATTGACGCAGTCGGAATCCCTGGGGCAGGTTCCATTGCTGTGGCATTCGTTGATGTCTGGACAGGTCCAGAGAAGAGCAAGGAGGGTGACCGTGCCGAGCGTGCAGACCCAGCGGAGCCCCAGAACCCCGCCTGCCTGTGAGCCAATAGTACCTGTGCAGCTGAAATTGCCTGAGTTGCCTGGAACCCAGTTATTGCCAGTGGGTGAGGAGAAGCCAGGCAGACAGCTGCACCTGTACCTTCCCCGCATGTTTCTGCACTCGGAGTGAGGCCCACAGGGTGTGGGGTTTTGGGAGCACTCGTTGACATCTTCATGGAGAGAAGGGCAGACAGAGAAGAGAGAGCGAGCTCCCCCCTTGCCCCCGTCCCTTCCCAGTCACAGACTGCACCGTCCAGAGACGTCGGTAACCTCCTCTCCCATCCAGCAGCGTGCTCTCCGTGCCGTGTGACACTGGGTGGTGATATCTGTCCCTCCCTTGGAACCCGAGTATGTGGCAACAGCACCACGCACTTCTGCCTCGTTCTCCTGAGACACCCGCCCGTTCTCAAGACTCAGCCACCACACCGTGAGGAAGCCCAGCGGCCATGACATTTGATAGGCAAACAGGGAGTTTTCATGGAGAGAGAGGGAGCGGGTAAGACGGAGATGGGGAGATGGGAGTGGAGAGGGGGAGAGATGAAGAGAAGCAAAGCGGGGTGAGGAGGGGAGAGGAGAGAGAGCAGGAGAGGGAGGGAGGAAGAGGGGACGAGAAGGAGAGAGAAGGGGAGAGAGAGGAGGGAAGATGGGAGTGGGGAACACAGGAGAGGCTTCGACGCCTGGGGGTCCTCACCGCCCACCACCTCCCCATCTCCCACCCAGTGCTGGAGGGGGTCCGAACGCCCACACACTCACCTTGGCACGTCACTCCCAGCTCTACAAAGCGGTTTTGTCTGTTGCTGGGCTGATAGCCCTGCTTGCATTCACAGTAGTAACGGCCAGAGGTCATGTTGTGGCAGATGGCATGATCTGGGCACATGGTGGAGTCCACACACCCACCAATACCTGCGAGACAGAGGGGAGGGCGAGAGTGAGTAAGATCTGGAGGGAGAGCGAGGCTGAGCGAGCGGGAACTCAGAGGTGACACCCCGCACGCAGGTGGCCAAGAAGACAGGCTGATGGCTTAACCCCTGGGACCTGCAATGCCGTCGGTTTTGGAAATCAGGCAGGTGTAAGGTAAGACAACGCAGCACTGAGCCTGGAATCCAACGTTGCTGGGTGATCCCGACAGATGACGGGCACATGGAGAATGGGTTGGAGTGATATGTCTATGAGCCAAGAATTATTATGTGCTAAGAGAACGGTCATGGTGGCTGGCATCACAATGCAGTTAAGCTAAGCTTTTGATTGCAGCGCCGGCATCCCACAGAAACGTCAGTTTGCATCCCGGATGCTCCACTTCTCCTCCAGCTCCCTGCTTGCAGGCTGGAAAATCAGTGAAGGACGGCCCAAGTCCTTGCGACCCTGTATGCATGTGGGAGACCCAGAAGAGCTTCTTGGCTCCTGGATTCAGATTGGCTCAGCTCTGGCTGTTGCGGCCACTTGGGGAGTGAAGCAGCGGACAGAAGATCTTTCTGTCTCTCTTTCTCTCCGTTACTCTACCTTTCCAATAAAAATATTAAAAAAAAAAAATAGACTAGCTTGTCCAGGTGTGACCCACGCAGCCACAGGGCTCTCTGTCAGCCACACACAAGACCAGGAGACAGGCAGAAGAAAGGGATGTGTGGGACATGACCGTCAGCCGTCGCCCACAGAGGTGGAGGCAGGACAGTGATAGTTCGAGCCCCGGTTGCTCCCATTCTAGCCAGCTCCGTGCTAACAGCCAAGGAAAAGCAGCAGAAGATGGCCCCGGTGTTGGAACCTTGGCCACCCACAAGTGAGAAAATGGGTGAAGCTCCTGGCTTCAGCCTGGCCCAGTTCTGGCCACGGTGGCCATCTGGGGGGAAGAGAACCAATAGATGAAGGAGCTCTCTCTCTCTCTGACTTGAAGTCTTCTCCAAAACCAAATCCAGTGTACCCCAAGCATCAAGGAGGCTCTGACTGGCAAAGGAATGAATTTCCAAGCAATTTCAACTCCCGTCATTGGTTGTTCCCAGCCCGCCTCTCCAATGGCCGAGACGATCCGGAAGCAGGTGTGTGTGTGTGTGTGTGTGTGTGTGTGTGTTTACAGACACTGGCACATCATAGATGCTCAACTAGAACATGTGGGAGGAATGGGTCACTCTGCCTTGCCAGGCTCAAGGGCAGAAGCAGAAGGGTCTGAGGAAGACCAACAGAGTAACAGAGAATGCAGTTCTAGACCCAAACAGACAGTTCAAGCAAAGAGGAGGAGGCACAGCCAAGAGCACGGGCGCCAGAAGCGACTCGGGTTATCTGGAGTCAAGGGGAAAGGAAGTGCTAGGGCCCTGGGGGGAGACTTCGCAGATCGCCAGGGAGGGGAGGAAGTGAGGCAAGGAGGTGACACATACAGAATCTTCCAGAGTGTGATAAGACTTGTTAGCTCAGAGAGAGCTGGGAGCCTTGGGCAGCGGGGGAGGGTGGTTGGAGCAAAGCAAGGGTGTGCGTGTTGGAGCACCCTCCTGCTGGCGCCAGGGATGGTGGGAGGCGGGGAGGAAGCAGCCTTGCTTGTCTACTAGAAGAAGGAGACGGTCATACCCCCGCAGTGGCAATGATGAAGGCAACACTGCGTGTGTCTTCATTTATCATTCCAAAGGCGAAAGAAGAGACAGAGAGCAAGCTTCCACCGGCTGATTCACTCCTTAAATGATCGCAGTGGCTGGGGTGGGGCCAGGCCCACTGCCAGCCGCTCACACAGGGTCTGAGGCAAGGAAGGCCACAAGAACGCCATAAACGCACAAGAATGCAGGAAGACGTCCCCGGCAGAGGCACTGGAAGGGTGGGGGTGGGAAATTGCAGACCTCCTTCCGGAAACGACACACCATCCGCCCACCCTTGGGCCTGTCAATCCCACCCCCTACCCCCAGTATACACACACACACACTCACACACACCCATGCATGCGCCCTGCCTCGGCCAGCTTCCTCTCTGTGCTAGACCTGCCCCTTTTCTGCCCCCACCCCTTGCATGCCACCCCCTTCTTCCTCAAGTTCAGTGTCTCCCAACGCAGATCCACCCACCCCAACCCAGACCAGACCAACATCCCAACCCCATGCCTCCAGACACCCCACTTTGCCACCATTAGACATTCCCCCCGCCCCAAGAAGCCGCAATTCCATGGTTGTGTGATTTTTTAAAAAAACTTTCTCTTTTTGTTAGTACAACCCAACTTCTGTGAGGTCAAGGCCAAAGCAGTGGTAAATTTCTTGGAGCTAGTGCTGTGGCACAATGGGCTAAGCCACCTTCTGCAGTGTCAGTAGCCCATGTAGGTGCTGGTTCGAGTCCCAGCTTCCCTTGCTTCTCATCTAGCTCCCCCTCTAATGCATATGGGAAAAACAGAGGCTGGGCCAGGTGCTGCTCACGTGGGAGACCCGGATGGAGCCCCTGGCCGTTCCTTCCTTCATGTTCAATCCTGGCGCCCAACGTCAGCACTGCAGGTGCAAGGTCACAGCACACCCACCCAGGGTCAAATGCCCACTCCCTGTACTGTGATGGACAGCCTTGTCTTCCAATTGCGGCTGAGCCCCCCTGCCAGGTGGCCAATAACACTACACCCAGGCCTGGCCAGCGTGGGTGTGGCCAGCATGGCCACCAGGTGGGGTTAGCTACCGCGTGGGACACCGGCATGCTTCAGGAACGCCCAGAATTCAGTCCCAGGTTCCAGTCCAGCTCCCGGCACACGCACACCCTGGGAGGCAGCAGGTGGTGGCCCAAGTACTTGGGTCCCTGCCACCCACGTGGGAGACCCGGCTGGAGCTCCCGGTGCCCAACTTGAGGCCAGTTCAGCTATAATAATTGCAAACATTTGGGGGGGTGGAATCAGTGGATGGAAGATTCTGTCACTCTGCATTTCAAATAAATATATTTTTAAAATTATTACACAAGGTTTCTGACCTCAAATAACCTTGCATATTTATTGGGGGGGGTACAATAGGTTTGGATAGAAGCCGATTATGTGGAATAATCAACCTCATTCTTAAATCCAGCATCTCCCAGACTTATTATTTTTATCAATTAGAATTTTTTACATGTGGGGCTGGGGTGGTGAGCCAGTCTATTGAGCCTCCACCCATAACGTCAGCATCTTTCACAGGCTCCAGTTTGAGTCCCGGCTGCTCCGCTTCCAACCCGGCTCCTTGCTAATGTGCCTGGGAGAGCAGTAAAGGATGGCCCGAGTGCCTGGGCTCCTGCAATTCATGATCCAATTCCAATATCATCTCAAAAAGCAAGTCCTAAGTGGGAATTATGAGGCCAGTGTTCCAACCATGGCAGGGCTGTGGGAAAGATGCTGGCGCGGTTGGCCCTTCGGTGCCCCTGACCCAGCCTGAGAAGGGATTTCTTGGTGTTTGGAGAACCGAGAGACACACAACAAGAACTCTACCAATCAGACTCGGAAGGGAAAAGGTGTTTGAGAGTCACAAATGAACAAGTGAGGATTGGAGCTCCAGAAGGGAGTGGCTCCATCATACCAAACAGAGAGCAAAGGGGATTATCATGGCAGTCAGGAGGTGCCCTGAACCCTTCCCTGCCCAGCTCCCAACCTGTGGGTCCTTACCCAGCCTACTTACCCGTCGAGGTGGGGTCTGCCCCAAGTGGACTGGGTGACACCCCTCTGCAGATGCCACAGCACCCTGGGGAGACAGAAAAGGAGCAGGAATGTCACAGAGACCAGTGTTATAGCACAGCAAGCGAAATCGCTGCCTGGGATGCTGATATTCCATAAGGGCGCCGGTTCGAGTCCCGGCTGCTCCACTTCCTGTCCATCTTCTTGCTTGTGTGCCCGAGAAAGCAGCGGAGGATGGCTCAGGTCCCTGGGTCCCTTCCGCTCACGTAGGCAACCCGGATGGAGTTATGAGCTCCTGGCTTGAGCTGGACCCAGCTCTGGCTGCTGCAGGCATTTGGGGAGTGAGCACTCTCTCCTTGAACTCTGATTTTCAAACAGATCTTTTTATCTTAATGCAAGCGTAATTGTCTTAAATATAAAAGCTGCATTGTCGGAGGGATGGTGCTTCTCTTAACAGGAGTTCCCAGGAGATGTCTGATATTCCCCTTACAGATCAGACCCACATGAATATTCATGTTACAGTGTATTATATTAACACTGCATTGTGGTATTTAAATTTTACAACCAAGTAGGGCTTTTCATTTGCATTTATTTATTTGAGAGACAGAGCAAGCAAGCAAGCACCAAGCCACTAACTGACTCCCCCAAATGCCTGCAACAGGTGGGAGCAGGGCAGGCAGAAGTTGGGAGCAGGGGACCCCCTCTGGGGCTCCCACGTGGGTGGCAGACAGCCAGCGTCTTGAACCGTCACCTGCTGCCTCCCACTGTCTACACTAGCGGGAAGTTGGAGTCGGGACACACCGATGCAGAAAACAGGCGCCAACCCACAGGCCAAATGTCCACCAGAAGTGAGGGGATCCATTCTTTAGTACTTTAAGGCTGTGTAGCCCTGCTGCCCTCCCCCCCAGCATCACCACCATCTTCATCAGCATTATCATCTTCATCACCATCATCATCATTACCACCATCATCACCTCCTTGATCACCACCACGCTCACACCCTCACTGCCACCACCGCCGCCATCACCAACATCACACCCTCGTCACCAGCACTCACACCATCCTCCTCTCTGCTCATGAGCATCACACAGGATGAGGGGTGACATGACTGAAATCTGTGCCAACACCCAAAGCAGTGACACAGCAGGTCACTACCATCCCATACCGAAGCACCGGTTCAAGTCCTGGCTGTCCCACTTCCCATCCAGCTCCCTGTTCAGGCACCCGGGAAAGTACAGGAGGCTGGCCCAGGTGCTTGGGACTCTGCGCCCATGTGGGAGACCCAGATAGAGTTCTGGGTCCCTGGCTTCAGCCTGGACCAGCCCTGACCATGTTGGCAATTTGGAGAAGCGAGCCAGTGGGTGAGAAACTGAACTCTCTCTTCCTCTACACGTCAGTTCGGCTTCACCGGTGA
Source organism: Ochotona princeps (assembly GCF_030435755.1). Lineage (NCBI taxonomy): Eukaryota > Metazoa > Chordata > Mammalia > Lagomorpha > Ochotonidae > Ochotona > Ochotona princeps. The sequence goes on from NW_026699527.1 coordinate 122,671, forward strand.
CCAGCTGAGCAGCTTTGGAACCCATTTGTAATCTCTGGGCTCTGCTCTGCTTGCCGTCATAAGAACCAAGATCCAAACCCAGGAACCCCACTCCAGTGACCAATGACACAGGGCCCAGGGGGACACAGAGACACAGGGAGACAAGAACCCAGACAGGAAGGCGCTATCTCATGGCTCAACTTTGAGCAGAAATGTGACCAACCCAAAGAGTATCTCCCCAACTTCCCCCTCCACCCAACCCCAGTCGCCACGACAGCTGCCGCTATGGGAGGGGAGAGAGAGGAACAGAGAGGAAGGGGTGGTGGGGAGGAAGGGAGGGAACAAGAAGGCAAGGATGGAAGAGATGGAAATGGAAGTGAGAGAGAGAGAAACTTGCACTTGCTGGTTCACTCCTGAAATGGTCACGCAGCCACGGCTGAGCCAGCGCCAAGCCTGGAGCTCCATCCAGGTCTCCCAGGCAGACAACAGGGCCCCCAAGTACTTGGACCATCCTCCCCCACTCTCCCAGGCACCTTAGCAGGGAGCTGGATTGGAAGCAGAGCAGCCAGAGCCCAAAGCAGCAAGCAAACACTCTGACGTGGGGCACCGCTGTCAAGGGCAGCAGCCCCTTCCCTTAACGCTACGGAAACACAGACTACTTGGCTTCCAACCTTGGGTCCAAGCCCATTGAGCCGAGCATCCTACCCGTCTGCCTCCATCACACACCTCAGGCTCACGGGCACAGGGACCATCCCCTGTGAGCTTGCCCAGCTCCCCACCATGACCTCAGCAGCCAGAGCGACATCCAACATGGAGCGGGTGTTCTCAAACCCCGTGTCTGGGCTGACACCTGCCAGTGTGGCAGGAGTTGGCCAAAGCCCCCCAACACACACACACACACACACACACACACACACGCCAGTGCAGGTGTCCACAGTGCCCAGGCCCCAGGGATAACCCCCGGCTGCCCTGCCTGTGGTCTCTCCACCCACCCTGCCCCCTGTCCAGCTCCCACTCACCCCAGAAGAGGAGCAGTAGGCTAAACTCTCGCATGGTGCCGGGGTTCTGCCTGCAAGGGGAACCCTCCGTGCAAGCTATCTACCAGGAAGGCAACGTTACTCAACGCCCCACACACAGCGTGTCACCGCGCCCTCAGTCGCTGACCCCGGAGGAGGGCAAATGGCCAGCCCCAACTCTTCCCTCTAACCTCAAACATGGGCCGGGCTTTCTTCTCTCCTCCCAAGCTCCTTCCCTCTCCTCTTCTCCCCCTCCCCCATGTCCATCTCCCACACTCCATGTCCCCTGATACATGAGCTGCCACTCCTTGTTGCAGAAGACCCAAGCTCCTGTTAGACTGACCTGTTAGACTGGCCATCATACAAGCTTCCTCAGGTAGGGAAACCCCCACCTCAACTCCCCAACATACATATTAAAAAAGCAAAGTGAGGTGGCTGATAGTGTGGTGGTTTAGTAGACTAAACCTCCACCTGCAGTGCTGCCATCCCATATAGGCACTGGTCCTAATCCCGGCTGCTCCATTTCCCATCCAGCTCCCTGCCTGTGGCCTGGGAAAGCAGTGGAGGACGGCCCAAAGCCTTGGGACCCTGCACCCTGAAAGAAGCTCCTGGCTCCTGGCTTCGGATCAGCTCAGCTCTGGCCATTGCAGCCACTTGGAGAGTGAAGCAGCGGATGGCAGATCTGTCTCTCCCTTTCCAATAAAAATTATCTTAAATTTTTTGAAAACTTAGAGGAAGTGTGGTCTTTCAGTTATGACATACCAGTTACAGTCATGGGAGAGCAGTTATGGACTTCATGGGCGCTTTCAACCCCATGTCGCCATTCTTGCCTTTGTAAATTTAGAACTGTTCTAAAATTATAAAGTTAAAAAAAAAATTCTATCTGAATCCCACCTGCTGAGGGAATCTAACTGTAGGGATGAAGGAGCCAACCCCTGTGCGTGTAGGAGGGACACGTGACCCCACCAGCCACAGACAGGGGCTGAAGACCCCTAACCCCACTCCCCACCCTGCCCGAAGGGGCAGGCAAGGTGGCTACAGCCACCCTCCTGGAGTGACAGCCCAGGATGGGGAGACAAGAGGAAGCGGAGGAGCAGGAAGTAGCCGTGCCCAGGCAAGCAGCTAGGGGAGGCCTCCCACCACCTCCCTCAGCCAAGGGGAAAGCTCGGGGCTCTCAGCTCAGCCCGGAGAGCAGGTGCGTGGCGCGTCACCTGCCTGGAGCGCCGAGCGCAGTTGGCAGTGAAGTGGGGAGACTCTAGGTTGCCCCCCTGCCAACAAGGCCACGTCCTTCCTACCCTCTTCACCTGCCTGTCCCACATTCACCTTCCTGGTGTCTTCGAGGTGGGGTGGAGGTCCTTAACAACAGGGTGAGAGGACCCCCCGCGTACACCCCTAGTCTCACTCTGGCTTCCTTGTCTGACTTCGGCAAACCCGCTAGCCCAAAGCCCCCTCTGTGGTGCCCTGCTGAGTCCCCTGGACCCCCAGCTGCAGGCAGAGGTATCAGCTCAGACAAGCTCCCCATGCCTCAAAACCAACAACAGCCTGACAGCTCAGAGACCTCGAGTCCTAGGCCACTACCCACACCCGGATGGGTCCTGCCCCTTGGATTCCAGAATGCCCCATGCCATTCTCACAGTCAACTGAGCTCCAAATTTGACCTCAGCACCCCCCCACACACACACCTGCAGTGTATGCTCAGCCCCCAAGTCTTATGCATCTTTCTGATATAAAAGAGTGTCACCTCCTCCAGGAAGCCCTCCTTGATAGCCAGGTCAATGTTAAAAACTCTCCCCCTCTCCTTCCCCATCTCAGTATACTCTGTCTTATCTGTGCTTGCTAGGCAACTTCCTCAGGACAGGGGACGAATTTTTTTTTTAAAAAACAACAACAACAAAAACCCATTTGAAAGAGAGATATTGCCCTCACTCCCTGGTTTATTCTGCTAATTGACCACCATGCCAAACTAAAGCCAGGAGCCGGCGCTCCATCCGGGTCTCCCCTGATGGTGGCAGAGGCCCCAGGCACCTGGGCAGTCATCCGCTGCCCCCAGGATGCCCGTCAGCGGTGACCGCAGCCGAGGCTGCTGACCCAGGCCATAGCAGTCTCTTAGGCACTCAGCCCAGACCCCTGCTCTGGGGGAATGCCAGACAGACACTGCCTGCCTTCGCAAGATAAGCTACAATGTAACCATGGACTTCCTCAAACACAGAGACGAGGGGCTGTGTCTGTCTGCGCGCACCTGCACCGGCTGGTGAGTCACCTCAGGAGTTCGGCTTCCCCTCCTCCACCCCAACCTGTCCTGAGTCCCTTTACACCCGGCCACTCCTGGAGCCTGGGAAACACACACGGCCCCCTGCACCTGCAGCTGACCATAGAAGATGCTGGCCGAGTCAACTCCCTCAGTGGCCCTGCTGCCCCAAATTCCCAGGAGGTGAGAATGCTCCTCCCCCAGGCAGGGTACCAGGGAAGTGAGAGGGGGGACCTCCAGGCCAAGGCCAGGGAGGCAGGGACCCTCAGAGCGAGGGCCTGTGGAGTGTTCATGGGGCGGGGACAGGCCACTCGGATCGCACAGCCGAGGACCTGGGTTCAAGTCCAGGCTCTGCCGTCCCCCGCCCCGACTCCACCTCCCTGCCCAGTGAGGACTCACGTGCCTGGGCCCTTGCCACCCACGTGGGACACCTGGCTGGGGCACCTGGCTCCCAGCTTGGCCCTGTCCTGCAGCAGCTAAGGCAAATTTTCTTTCTTTTTTTTTTTTAACGTGCTTCCCCCCTTTTTTATCTGTTCTTGATGATTTCTTTCATCAACTTTTGTTGACAATTTTTTAAAAGATTTGTTTATTTTTATTGGAAAGGCAGATGTACAGAGAGGAGGAGAGACAGAGAGGAAGATCTTCCGTCCGATGGTTCACTCCCCAAGCGGCTGCAATGACCGGTGCTGCGCCGATCCAAAGCCAGGAGCCAGGAACTTCTTTCTGGGTCTCCCATGCGGGTGCAGGGTCCCAAGGCTTTGGGCCGTCCTCCACTGCTTGCCCAGGCCACAGGCAGGGAGCTGGGTGGGAAGTGGGGCTGCCAGGATTAGAACTGGCGCCCATATGAGAACCCCGGGGCGTTCAAGGCGAGGACTTTAACCACTACACTATCGTGCCGGGCCCAAGCTATGGCAAATTTTCAAAGCAGGAGCCATAATAAGCACGTGGGCTGTCTTCCACTCTCCTCCTCTTCATACTCAAATAAGCAACATTTGAAAGAAATTTAGCTCCTCCTCCCACCCCAGAGGGTTAAGCCACGCCCCCCAGTACCAGGTACCAATTTGAGGCCTGGTTGCTCTACTTTCTAGCCAGCTCCCTGCTCTGGTCCCCACGTGCGCAACCCAAATGGAGCACCCAGCAGCTCCTGGTTAGCAGCTGACCCAGCCCCAGCTGTTGCATTTGCCGGGAGTGAACCAGCAGACGGAAGACTGGGTCTCTGTCTCCCTCCGTCGGTTGCCTTTTAGAGAAGTCTTTAAGAAAAACGCTTGGTCTAGCAAAAAGTTCATTTAAAAAAAAAAAAAGCAGAACTAAAAGGCAAGTTCCTGTCAGGGCGAACTATTTTGAAGTCATCTGTTTCCCACCAACATTGTGAGGTCCCGTCACGTGTGCAAGGATTTCAACATCTGGAACGCGAGAACCACATCGCGACACCAGGCAACCTCACTGTAACTCCAAATTCGGGACCTCAACTCCAGTGTATCGCCTAGCAAGGCACCCAGGGCTTGGCTACTGCGGGGCCGTAGCAGGATTGGCTGGAGCCTCCCCGAACCAGCTCCAACTCCTCCTGCCCCCAAAGAGGCTGCAGACGCAGACTTTAAACCGCAAGGGCGGCCACAGGTAGAGGCAGTTCAAATGCGCTCAGCCCTCTGGCCTTTTCCTTGGAGCACCTGCCGGATTGCAGCTGCGCGTTGCTGCTAGCGGGGGGCGCTCAGCTGCTGGCTGTGGACCCGCACACATCCTGGTCCACCCGGGGCAGCACTCCGTGCAGGATGTAGCCTGGTGCAGGCTGGCGGTTGGCCATCCAACATGCCTGGGTCGCGGCTGCTGGCGTGCGCACGGGCGCAGCCATGCCCAGCCTCCTACCGTAAACTCTGAGCCCTGAACACAAAGCCTGTGTCAGCTCCTCCAAACTGCAGCCTGGCCCTGTCCCCTGGCACTGGGGGAGGGATGTGATCAGAAGGTGTGGATCACGTCCTGCTGGGTCCTCCCCGGGCCAGCCCCCCACCAAGGTGTAGCCGGGCCCTCCAAGGAATTTCCACTATTCAATAGTCCTTTGCCCTCTGCCTCCCCTTGCCCTGGTCGTGCAGCGTTTTCGTGCAACACCGTGGGTGGGAACCCTCGGAGGTCCCCGGCAGAATCGTGCCCTCCGTCTGTCGGAAGTCGGTCCAGGGAGAAACAGAGCCGTGATGTCGACCTATCACAGGAACCCCTTGTGGAGGCCAAAGCCGCAGCTCATAGACACGGTGTGTGAACAAGCTGTCCACAGTGTACGCATACACGGATGTACACAGACACGCATACGTGGACGCAGGGACACACACACACACATACATGTTTACACACACACACTTCCCACTGGTCTGGTCCTTACTGCCACTGTCCAGCAGGTGGCAAGCTTGGCTCTGATTTGGAGCCGTTCACAGCTGGTCCAGCTGTCCCTGTCCAGCTGCCCCTGTCCGTCCGTCCGTCCGTCCATCGCCAGACGTTTTCCAATGTTTCAGCTTCACTCCGCGGCCGTCGACCCGCCCGTGTTTCATGTATGTTCCCCCTGCCATGGATCTCACACGGACCCATTAGTGGGATTCTGGTCTTTGTGTTAATTTATCGCATCTGAAGGACAGAGATGCCCGCGCAGGTGGATGGAGAGGGCTGACAGGCCTTGCGCACCCCCAAATGTCTCCAACAGCAGCAGCCAGAGCCGGGCCAGCCAAGAACTGGGAGCTGGAGGTGCCCTCCAGGCCCCACACAAGGGAAGAAGACGACTCAGCGCTGGACTGTGATCCTGGGGTCCTATGAGGGTCTCCACAGCTGGCTGCCTGCTGCGTGGACCTGGTGCCTGTGGGCAGGTGCGTGTGTGTGTGTGCTTTTGGGGTGTGTGTCAGCTCCCGGTTGTACCCCTGGCTCTGGCCAGCACCACTTCCCCTGCTAGGCTCTACAACTCCTCCCACATGGAAAACCTGGGCTCCGTAGCCTGTACTCAGCTAGAGGATCCTATTTCTCTGGGGGTTCAGGAACCAACTTGAGTGTGGCCAGGTCCCCACCTGCCAGTGGAGTGAGGGTTAAGAGCATCATTTGGCATGCCAGGGTGGTCATTTGATGTTTGCTTGGATGTCTGCATCAGAGGGCCCTGGGGCTGGTATCTCAGAAGCCTTTGCAACTGCAGCTCGCTCGCTCTCCAACTTTTACAAACAGAGTGGTTTTGCCTTTAAAGATTTATTTTTATTTGAATGGGAGATTTTACAGAGGGAGGAGAGACATAGAGAAAAGGACCTTCCATCTGCTGGTTCATTTCCCAAATAGCCAGAGCTGAGCTGATCTGAAGCCGGGAGCCAGGAACTTCTTCCAGCCCTCCTCTGTGCATGGCAGGGCACCAAAGCCTCGGGCCATCTTTAGGGACTTTTCCAGGCACATTAGCAGGGAGGTGGATGGGAAGTAGAGCAGCCAGGACTCAAACTGGTGCGCAGAGTGGGTGGCAGCATTGCTGGCAGAAAATTAGCTTGCTACGCCACCATGCCAGACTCTAGTGCTAATTCTACAGGATCAAAGAGGACCTCAGAGTTTGTCTCCCAACCCCAGAGCCTGGCCACTGTGGCCCGCTGCTCATGGTAACCCTGAGTGAGACCCTGTTAGACAGTAGGTGTGTGTGGGGGGGTGGGGGATCACCATGACAGTGCCGGCAATGCCAAATTCCCAGCGTGGCAAGCAGTCTATACTCAGCAGTGAGGGCACTGACTAGAGGTGCCCACTGTTCCCCACACCCCCAGATTGACTCACAGCCCAAGTCCATGCCCGGCCTGACTGCTCGCCTCAACCCGCTGTCCTGCTGATGGCCGTGACTCCATCAGCCTGTGGGAGAGGGACCAAAAAAGCCATTTCCTGGCTTTTAAACTTCAAAAAGGGCCTATTTTGAGATACCCAATCTTGGCTTGTGAGCCTGAATTTATCTAAACAAAAGAGAATTCTGGATTAAAAAAAAAATCAGCTGCAGCAATTGCCAGGGGACAGTGGCAGCCACAGTTCATGGGGAAGGCGGTTTGGGGTTTTTATCAAGAAGAAAGTTCTGGAGCCAAGGGAGGGCTGGTGATGACGCAGCTGCGTGAATCCGTCCAACGCTATTCCGCGGGCTCACCCCAACCACGCAAGGATGGCCACTGTGATGCGTGTGTGTGACCACATTTTTTTAAAAATATATCACTGTATTAAATAAAACATGAAGCCTGCCCATGAATAATAAATGCGATAGGATGCGTAGCAACCTGAATCAGCTTTTCCTGCAACCAAACAGCTCTTGGGAGGTAGGGGTTGGGGAGGTGTTAGGAGCATTGAACAGAGCTACAACCCACGGGGGCTCCAGAATCCAGAGGAGGGGTCCACTGTCCCCCCTCCAGGCTACACAGCTCCAGGCAGTGGGCCACTCAGATCCTGCATGAGAGCTGCGTGGTCCCAGCTTCCTGCTCATGTAGACCCTTGCGGGGGGCAGCAGGTAATGGCTTGAGTCTGTGGGGTCTTGCTGCCCACGATGGGGGACCAGGCCTGGGCTCCCAGCACCCGGTTTTTGGAGAGACAATCAGAGGAAGTTGTCGAAGACAGGCATTCTATGGTTTACCACGCAACTGGAACACTCAGGAGAAGGCAGAAAGATCATGACCGAGAACTACCACAGCATAAAAGTAGGGGGACACTCCAGGCATACAAGGGTCTACTGTTGTCCCACTGGGTATGCAAAGGAAGATGGCTGGATGTCTTCCCTGTGCCTAGAGAGCTGCAGAAGATGGTCAGGATCCACGAGTCAGGTGGGGACAGAGAACAGCTCAGCCAGTGGCAGCAGCACAGAAGATGGACTGTCCCCCCAGGCCAGAGCCCCAGGAATCAGCATAAGATCTAAGGAACGTACAGATGAGAGAGATGGATGGATGGGAGGGTGGACGGATGGATGGGTGGGTGGATGGGAGGGTGGGTAGGTGGATGGATGGGTGGGTGGATGGATGGGAGGGTGGATGGATGGATGGGTGGGTGGATGGATGGATGGATGGATGGATGGGTGGATGGATGGATGGGAGGGTGGATAGGTGGATGGATGGGTGGGTGGATGGACGAATGCATGTGTAAATGGTTTAAAGTTTATACCATTTAGCAAAATTAGGGGTAGGAGAATGCAAAATAGTAATTAAGCTCTTGCATAAGAAAAGCAAACCAATTGTACACTTGCTATCCTCAATCTTTCCAGTGTGCCATTCTTTCCTGCTACTTGGAAATCCCGAGTTTCCACCTCCTAGTCCCATGGCGATGGTGGAGGGGGTGCTCACTGCAGGGAGGCAGGTGTGGCTGTGTGAGGGACACCTCACCTCCTGAACGACACCACTGCACCTTCGGTCCATCATTTTATTACAAGCAGTAGTCCTGAGCCCCACCTTCCTGAGGGGACCCCAGAAGCCATCCATGCATTATAAATTACCCACAGCAGGGCATCATGCTAAGGCCAGCTGGACACTGGCCCTCCGCTGTAACCTCAGTCTCTCTGCCCGCAGGGACCGGCCCCGCTGCAGGCTCCTTCCAAGCTCGAAGCCTCAAGTTCCCCGCCCCACGGCCAGGACCCCAGGGCTCAGCAGTACTCAGAATAGTCTTCCTCCACGTAGTTGGAAGGGAACCAGCCAATCTGAAAAGAGAGAGGTGGCGGGTCAGGGTGGCCTCTGCATGGCCTCCCATGGCTCCCCAGCACACCAGGCAGGCCCTTCCCACCTCAGGCCATGCACCTGCTGGTCTTCCAACCCCCAGCACCCCTTCTACCCTCTTCCCACTTTTCCATCCTCCCCAAGCACCTGACACCACCCGGCTAGTGATACACCTGCTTGTTTCTGGGCTCTTGGTCTCAGTCCCTTCCTGCGTAGTTGGGTAGGGTCTAGTCTGTCTGATGCCACCAAGTCCCCAAAGGCCAGAACTGATCCTGGCACACAACAGGTCCTTGGCAAATAGTTTGGGATGGGTAGATGGTGGATTAAGATTACTGGGGGTAGTAAAGAGAGATGATAGATAAATAGGTAAAGAGAAATATACATATGCATGGATGGATACATGGGTGGGTGGTGGATGGATGGATGGTGAGTGGATCAATGAATGGGTGGATCAATGGATAAACTCAGCATCAGTGTCCTCCACAAGCGCCCTTGTCCAGGAGCTTGTCCAGACCATTCGTTCCCATATGTCTCCCCCAGCAGAGCCCAAGTTCTAACCAGGGTCCTCATGTACCTCCATGAAATATCTGTAAGGAAACAGCTAGAAGCAAGGCTGGGGGATCCAGAGGATGGTGACAGGGGACAAAACTGTGGGAAGACTCTGCAGTTTGGGGTCAAAACAAGCACCAGGCAGAGAGAGAGAGAGAGAGAGAGAGAGAGAGAGAGAGAGAGAGAGAGAGCCGATCGGCAGGGGCTGCCAGACTGCTGCGCTCCTGTCTGTTAGAGCTCACCCAGGTGGAGGGGCACCATGGCCGACCTGGGATCTCCCTCTTCTGCTTTCTCAAACACCTGCCAGGCTGCACACCCATCTGCCCCACCCCCTGCCTCACCCGTCCGTAGATCTCTCCACGCCACCAGCCCTGTTGACCCTTCTTGTTGAGGATTTTAATGATGTCACCCTCCTTCAGGGACAGCTCCGACCGGTCCCGGGCACAGAAGTCGTAACGGGCTTTGGCTGTGCCGAAGTACTTGGTGTTGGCCGCTGTGGGAGAAGACAGAAGTAGGGGTGGGGTAAGGGACCCATGAAGGGTCCCCTGACAGGTGGGGAGGGTCTCCTATCCCAGTATCATCTCTCTGTCCCAGGCATTGCCCAAACTCAGGTCCTAAGAACATCCCTAAATTTGCAACACTGTATAGGCAAAAGGAACAAGAAGATTCGGGAAAAGTCATTCCAGACTTAGTGATCTTTAAGAGCCCCCAGAATTGAGAGAGAGAGAGAGAGGGAGAGGGAGAGGGAGAAAAGCACATTTTAAAACTTTGTAGGGTCTGGCACAATGGTTCAGCTGTCTAATCCTCTACCTACAAGCGCTGGGATCCCATATGGACACCGGTTCATGTCCCAGCTGTTCCACTTCCCACCCAGCTTCCTGTTTGTGGCCTGGGAAGGCAGTGGAAGATGGCCCAAAGCCTTGGGACCCTGCACCCATGTGGGAGGCAGGGACCTGAGCACTTAAGCCCTGCCTGCTGCCTCCCAGGCATCCAGGTCAGCAGGGAGCTGCAGTCAAGAACGGCAGCCCTTCATCCAAAGTGGGACACAAGTGCCACCTGCTTGCTGGACGGGACACCCACAACTCTCGACCCAGGCTCTTCCTCCCCCAGTGGACCCCAGCCCACGTGCACCCTATTACCTGGAGGCCTGCTGATGGCTCTCCTCTCAGGCTCCTTGAAGGGGAACTGCAGGGTGGTGTCTAGGGACTTGAAGCAATCCTTCAGAGAGTTCTTCTGGTAAAACTCCACCAGCTCCTGGCAGGGAGAGTGACAGCGTGATGGGGGTCAGTCCAGGGAGCCGGCCCACGTGGAGGCAGAGGCAGGATGAGAGGAGGAAGCCCAAGCCTTCCTGCTTCCTACAGATGGGGAGGTGGGGTGGACTCATTCTCCTGAGACTTAGGCTGCTAATGTCTAAAACACAGACAAAAATCCCAGGGCACTGAACTGAGACATGCTGGACTCTGCTCCAGGGGGCCAGTCACTCGGTCAGAGCTCAGCACCAAAGTCCACAGGCAGGTGGGCACCACTGGGGATGGCCGCATCCCCCATTGTAGCATGTGGGTTCCAATCTCAGTGCTGCTCCCTACTGGCGTGAGCCACGGGAAGTGGCCAAGCATGGCCCAGGCACTTGGGTTCCCTGCCATGCACGTGGGAAGTCCTGGCTTCAGCATGGGCCCCAACGCTAGTCACCACAGCCATGTGGAGACTGAGCCAGTAGATGAAAAATTTCTCTCTCTTTCTCTCTCTCTCTCTCTCTCTCTCCCCCCAATCCTTCTCTCTGCACTTAAGTTGGCACTTTCAAGTTCTAAAGGCTTGTGTTTGGCAAGAGTGAGGTTCTGTCATTCTGTGTTGCAGCTGGAAGACATAACCTCGGTTTTACCCATCTGTGAGGTGGGAACCCACTGAGTAAGCTGAAGTCCTAGCTGTAATTAATGCTCTAAAGGTGCTCTCTGCTCTGACTAGCTACTACTACTATTATTATTATTAATTCATTAATTATATTAATTATTACTCTGGTTGTAGCTCCTGAAAGGACTAAGCTGGAGAGCAGTTACCCTGCTGTGCTCCCTGGAGGCATGGGGACCACTCTGAGTGTGGGGAAGCAGGGGTCCCAAGATGGAGCCCACAGTGAGGGGTTCCCACCTGGGTCAGGGGGACCACAGCTGGGGAAAACGGGGTGCCGGGCTCCTACCGTCAGCCCCCGGAAAGCCTTCTTCTCCGTGATGCGGTACAGTCCTTCCGCAGTCATAATCTTGATGTGTTTCACCTCGACGTTACACCTGGAACCGGCGGGAGAGAGAGGACTCAGCATGGAGTCCAGGCCACATCGTCCACTGAGGACAAAGTGACCCAGGTCCCCTGGGGTCAGGGGCCACAGTCACCCTGCCAGTTCACTCCTCCTGGAGCTGTGCTGCTCAGAGACTTCTCCTGTGGAAACCGAGACTTGTGCAGAAAGTGTGGACAGGGATGCAAGGATCAGGTGGAGGCCCCCGCTTGGAGGGCCACAGGATGTGACGGCTGTGGGAGGAGGGACCCACTCGTGCCAGTGGGGTCGGCAACAACAGGGGCTGCTCAGCAGGTTACAGTACCACCTGCCATTTCCACATCCGCCCTGACCGCCAGTTCAAGTCTCAACTACTCCATTTCTCATCCAGCTTCTTGTTAATGTGCCTGGGAGAGCAGCAAAGGGTGGCTCAAGTTCTTGGGTCCCTGAACCCATGTGGGAGAGTCCGGTGAAGCTCCTGGCTCCTGGCTTCAGCCTGGCCCAGCCCTGGCTGCTGCAGCCACTTGGGGAGTGAATCAGCAGATAAAAGACTCTCTCTCTCTCTCTCTCTTTCTCTGTCTGCTGTGTGTGTGTGTGTGTGTGTAACTCTGCCTTTCAAATAAATACACCTTTAAAAAAATAAAAACAACTCCAGGGATCTCCACCTCTGGTGATAGAACCACCTAGATGAGCAAACAACCACTCCCCTGTAGTAAAATTCCTAACTATGCTGAGACAAGAGATAAGCTCTAACAGGAAAAAAAGGAAACTTCCAGAAGCCACACAGTGAAGATGAAAACTAAGCCCCAAGAGCCAGGGATGCCAATGCGGGTTGGCTGAGCTTGGCGACCCATGAGCCTGCAGGGCCTAAAGGTCATGTACACATGAAAAAACCGGCTCCTGGGGCCACACACCATGGGGACAGCACCCCTGCTTGGTGCCCTTGGGGAGGCCTGGCCAGAAGCTACACCCAGCGCCAAGGGTGGACAAGAAGACCCCACCCATCATCACTGCACAGGCACTGACTCAGACCCAAAGCCATGGGGAAATTCACACCCTTGGACCTGCCCTCCTGCAGGCTGGGAAGAGCTGACCCTTAGGAAATTGACCTCAGTGTCACAGCTCACATACTGGGAATCCCAATGGAATAGGGTGTAAAGCCATCGGGTGAGCTGGGCGGTATGACACTCCCACGGGCAGAACCACATGGAAGTGACAATTCTGCTAGAGTTGGGGTGCGGCAGAGCCCCTGAAACGCCATCTGGGACCCCCAATCTCATGTTGGAGAATCGGGGACTAGCTCCTGGCCCTGTTCCCTGCTCATGCACACCCCCAAGGGCTTGGGCCGCTGCTGCTTCTACAGCAGACAGATGGAGTTCTTGGTCTCTGCTCAGCCCAGTGCTGGCCTTCTAGGGAGCGAACCAACAGACGGAAAATCTTTCTCTCTCTAACCCTTCCTTCCAAATAAAGGGAGGAAGGGAGGAGAATGAAAGGAGTACTGGGGACCCAGCAGAGACTCCTGTGACGGGGAGCTGAGGTCGGGACACACCCCTTTGACCCTAAGGCACAGGTGCCTGTGGGAGAAAGGAGGGGTCCAGGAGGGGAGAGTTACTTGATGCTGATGGCAAATTCGGCTGCGTCCTTCACCCTCTGCCGCACCAGGAAGGTCCCATCCGAGCGGTTGGTGAGGATGCTCTCGGCCCCCGCACGCTCCATGGGGCCGGCGTACCTGCAAAGAGAGCCCAAGTCACACAGGGCCCCAGCATGGGAGACACCCTCCCCGTAAACACACACACACACACACACACACACACACACACACAGCCACACGGAGGTTGCCTCTCCCACCTGCCAGCCCCCTCAAGGTACAAAAGCTACCCCAACCCCAGAGATGTGAGAATGTGGAAGACGAAATGCCCAGCTTAGAGAGGGCAGGGGGATGTGACGACGGCAGCTGATGCTATAGAACGTGTCCACCGCGTGCAGGGTCCGGGACCAGGCACACCACAGGCTCACGGAGCCTCGAACACCCACAGGTATAGCATGCTGCCTTTGGCCTCTTTTCCAAGTTACTGGTCCAAGGGCACACAGCTGCATAATGTGGGAATCGGGATTTGAACCCAAGTTAGCAAGAAAACTTCCACTCCTTACTGCTCCAAGTGAAAGTGGTAGTCAGAAAGGGGGAGGCGCTGCTATCATCACCTTCATCATCACCATCATCATCACCTTCATCACCATCATCATCACTATCATTATCTTCATCATTGCCTCTGTAACCACAATCCCCCAAGTCCAAGGGCCTGTCTTCACCTTCCCTTGCCCTCAGCAGGTGCACAGCCCTGGGATGGACACAGAGTAGCCCAGAGCCTGACCCCTGAGAATCAGTAACTGGCTCATCCAGAGGCCCCTCCATGCCCAGACTGCTCCCCCTCCACAACCAGAAACCCCTTGTCAAAGAGCACATGGTAGGATGCAGTTCTACTCACCAGAGATGGACAGACAGGTCCTGAGGGGGGCCCTAGGACACAGAGAAGCCAGCTGAGGCCATAGGCCACTGACTGCAGGGCCGCTCACCCATCCATTCACTCCACAAGCACGGTGCTATTCATGGCAGACACAACCCTAGCGCCAAGGGGGAGAGGTGCTCCCGGGAGTCCAGGAACGTGGGGCTGTCCTCCCACCTGTTCTGTACAGCCCTCAAATCAAAGACAGTGTCTACTTTTTTTTTTTTTCAATAAGTGAAGGAATTCAAAAGAAGAATGCTCCGTGGCATGTGGGGATCCCATAGACTCCACCTGTCAGTGTCGGTATGTAAAGTTTCATGAAAACACAGCCACGCCCACTGGGGTATGGCCCCTCTGCGCTTTCTCATGTCCTATCCTGCCGATCTTTAAGAAGGAGGGAATTCTCGGTCCGGTGTGGTGACCTAGCAGCTAACATCCTTGCCTTGTATACACCGGGATCCCATCTGAGTGCCAGTTCGTATCCCAGCTGCTCCACTTCCCATCCAGCTCCCTGCCTGTGGCCTGGGAAAGCAGTGGAGGACGGCCCAAAGCCTGGGGACCCTGCACTCGTGTGGGAGACCTGGAGGAGGTTCCAGACGCCTGGCCTGGGACTGGCTCAGCTCCAGCCGTTGCGGCCACTTGGAGAGTGAATCAATGGATGGAAGGTCTTCCTCTCTGTCTCTCCTCCTCTCTGTATATCTGACTTTCTAATTTAAAAATGATTTTTTTTTTTTGTAAAAAGGAGGGAATTCTGACACCTGCCATGAACCTGGATGGGCGTGGACGACCTCGTGGTCACTCAAGTGACCTACACTCTAAAGTGGGGAGCCCGATGCACAGAGAAACAAAGTAGCCAATAGGGAGGAGGGGTCATGGAGATGGGGGCAGGGCACCCACGTGTCCTGGGAACAGTTGGAATCTCAAAAATGTCATCTGACAATGGAGAAACTATAGGACAATATCTTGCAGGACACTGGCAGTAAAAGGTGAACCTGGGCTGCGGGCTTACAGAGCAACACACAGGCAGGGCCAAGGCTGTGTCCCATAAAGGCAGACCCTTGGGATGCCCAAGAAGGTTCTGTCCTCTGTCAACTCCCTCAGCCTGTGGGCAAAACCCAAGGTGCATAGGGAGAAACGGGGTAGAGAGGGGGTGGTCGATGACTCCGGGCAGGGGGGCCATGGGGAGTCAGGTCTTGTCCTCACAGCTGAGGCTTGGGTTCACGCGACACCGGGCAGGAGAGACGCCCACCTGGGCTGTGAGGGGCTGGGGTCGGGGCGGCACGGAGGCACTTACATGCACGTAGGGCTTCACTCTGTTACAAGGAAACCAGCCAACCTCGTTGGTCGCCGTGTTCCTGCC
This sequence comes from Ochotona princeps, assembly GCF_030435755.1. Lineage (NCBI taxonomy): Eukaryota > Metazoa > Chordata > Mammalia > Lagomorpha > Ochotonidae > Ochotona > Ochotona princeps. The sequence continues at coordinate 138,262 of NW_026699527.1, forward strand.
CTGCAACCCAGAAGACAAAAACACGGGGAGGTTACAGGGCATCCACGTGCGTGTCTGTGTGTGTGTGTGAGTGCGTGTGCGACTGTGTGTGTGTGACCATGACTGTGTGTGACTGTGTCTGTGGCTGTGTGTGGCTTTGTCTGTGTGGCTGTGTGCCAGTGTGTGTCTCTGTGTGACTGTGTCCTTGAGTATGTCTTTATGTGTGTGCATGCGTATCTATATGTCTGTGTGTGAGTGTCCACCTCTCAGTCTAGAACCCTCTATGAACATCACCCCTCCCAGGCCCAGCCTCCTGAGCCAGGGGTGCACCTGTTCCCAGGGGCCCCCTTCCCTGGCCCCGCCCATTTCCCCGCCCCATCCCGCACGGTCCCAGCAGCCCCTACCTCCCACCAGCTCTGCTCTGCCTCAGCCTTGGTGAGCTCCACGATGTCCCCCAAGCCGAGCTGCAGGAAGGGTCCGAAGGCTCCAGGGGGCGGGGGCAGCCCGAAGTACTCCTGGAAGACTTCCATCTTGGGTAGGCCTGGAGGATGGCGAGGAGGGGGGTGGGTGGGTAGGGGAGGCAGATGGCCAAGGGCTCGCCCACTGGGGTCCCACAGCAAGAGTAGGGAAGACTGACAATGGGGACTGCGGCCATTGTGGTAAGGACAGTGCCAAGTGCAGACCCCATTTCGGACATCTGCTGCACCCCCTGTGTGTATGCCCAGGAGGAGCTAAAACATGGCCACCCCAATCTGAGCCCCAGTTGCCTGCAGAAGACCACCCTGGGAGACACAAATGGGGGCTGTGGGCGTGGACCAGGGTGTGGCTTGGCATGGGTGGGTCTGCCGCCCTGTTGATGCCCACCCTGGGGAGTCCTTGGGTTCCTGCCACCCACGTGGGAGACCCAGGTGGGGCTCCTGGCTCCTGGCCTCAGCCTGGCCCAGCTCTGGCTGTTGGCAGGCAACTTGGAGAATTGAACTGACAGACTGAAGGCTTGTTCTCACTCTCTCTCTCTTTTTCTGCCTTTCAAATAAAATGGGAATAAACCATGTTTCAGCATTGAAAAATCAAAGGTAAATTTCTGTGGCTGTTTTCCCCTGAACTTTGGAACACCCTGAAGTATGCCCCCCTGTTGTTCTCACTTTGCTAATAAAGCTATTGGTCATTAAATCATAACACACTTAAATATATCTACCCGCATGTTGATCTTTTACTCTACTGGGTTGAGGTCACAAGCATCGAGTGTGCTGAGTCTTACGGAGCGAATGGCGTCATGACATCATTGTGATGTCATCGTCACATCATCCTCATTTCCTAAGCATCCACAGGACAGTTGTGGTACTAGCACAACACCTTCCACACCGCATGCGTAACACGTGCCGCATGTAAGGCCGTGGACAACACGCATGGTCTGTGCAGACCTTGCATTTAGTCACCAGCTCCGGGACTCGGAAAGAAAAGATTTCATTTCCTTGCGCTCATTTTGGTCTCTGTTCCTTAGCGATGCTGTTTCCCACGGCCTGGACCAGCCCTCCCATGACTGACTCCCACCATTCGCTCAGATCCCCATGGCCATGCTGCCTCCTCCAGGAAGCCTTCCCTGAGTGACCAGATGCTTTGGCTCATCCAGCTCCATGCACCAAGGCACCACAGCCAAACGACCTCAACCAACACCCACCTCCCCGGCTGGGGGGGGGGGGCGGAATAGAAGAAGGCAGGAGGCACAGTTAGGGCTTCAACCCTCCCCCACCCCACCCCGACTCACTCCCTCCCTCTGCCATGAGTTCAGACAGCAGGTGGTCAGCGGAAGCCACCTGTTGCTAGCGTGAACCCCCTGCCTTTCTCCAAGCAAAGTCAGGACAAACGGGGGGCTCCCCGTGGGCTGCTGGGGGGGGGCAGAGCATAGTGGTTCGGTTGTGGGGGAGGGAAGGGACAATGGGGTGGCCCCTGCTGCGGTCAGCTAGTGGCCTGTGGACTCACCCAGCTCACTCCTCTTCTTCTCCTGCGCCCTGCGGTGTAGCTTGTCCTGGCATGACACATCAGCACTGTCAGAGTCACCTCCTCACAGCCCCGCCTGGGGATCCCCACTCCCCACCGCAGTGCTGCAGCAGCCCCAGCTCTGCGCAACCCCCCCCCCCCCCGGAGCCTGCAGAGGCCTCCCCCTTCTCACCTTCTTCAGGGTTCCAGTAAAATCTAGGGAAACAACCAGGACCCCGTTAGCACAGGAAGTCCCCGTGTGGTCCAAGCCCATCGCTCCCTCCCTTCCAACCCCCACACCACCCTGGGGGGAGGTGCAGGCACCTTGTCCATGGCGGCCACAGGGAGGTACTCTCCCCAGGCACTCCTTGTGTGCAGGAGCCCGGCAGCGATGGCAGCGATAGCCCTGGTAGAAGGTGCCCCTAGGGCGTGCAGGGATAAGGGTTTTGATCCGCGGGCATGGCCACCATTCGGCCAGCCAGGGTGGGAGGTCACAGAGTCACAAGTAAAGCTGAGCAGTGCCCCCTCCAACCCCCAGCTCCCAGGCAGGGGCCAGCCCAAGTCCCTCAGTGGGTGGAGGAGGAAGAGGGCAGAAAGTGAGGACCCAGGCCCAGCCACAGCCACCGCCAACCTCAGTAGCATCTGGCACGCCTTGCAGGAAGTGGTCTCCTCAAAGGAGAACATCTGGAAGTCGTGCCCATTGGCTGTGGCGTTCTCGGGGTAGATGTTGGAACTGTGGGGTCGAGGGGGAGAAAGCCGGGGTGTCAAGGCTTCTCTTGGCTAGCTCACATCCACTCACACAACCACAGGTCGGCGTGAGGGCTGCGTCTGCCAGTGGGCTATGGTGGGTCCTGGGGCTGTGGCTATGGGTGCGCGCGCGCACACACACACACACACACATACACACACACAGAGCAGACTCGTGGCAGCCAGGGGCTCAGAGAAGCCAAGGGAAGTGATGGCTTCCTAGGAACGGGGTCTCCCCGGGGAGCGAGGATGAGCTGGGGGAAGCCGGCAGGGGAGATGGGTGTGGGTGTGTGTGACAGGGGAGATGGGTGTGGGTGTGTGTGACAGGGGAGATGGGTGTGGGTGTGTGTGAGATGGTACAGATGCTAAACCCGGGAGTGGTCAAGCTTTCATCTTGTGGATGGAGAGAGAAGGAGGAAGAAATGGAGAAAGCCTTGAGCCCGCCCCACCCCTTTGTCAGACAAGCCGACCAAGGTCCCATGGCAGGTGCCAGGGCGGGGCAGAAGGGAGTATGGGGCACCCCCCCAGCCCTGGCTCTCCACCACCTCCCTTCCTGGGACGGCACGAGGCAGGGCCAGGGTACTCACATGGCCATTTCAAACTGCTCCATCCACTTCTTCTTCATCTCCCGGGTCTTGAAGAACAGCTCGTAGCCCTGGGCCCCCTGGTCCTCGATCAGGAGGAACATGTGACTCCACTGTGGGCAGGAGGCGCTCAGTCTTAGGGGGAGACCCCTCCCTGCAATCCCACACCCAACCCAGCTCCATGCCCAGGACACTTGGCCACAGACCCAGAGCTCTCTCTCTCTCTCTCTCACACACACACACACCCCTTCATAGGAGCCCACGCTCAACACGGCATATCATTCTTTCATTCTCGGGTGCACACACACCCCCTCCCCAGTTATGCACACAGGAGCACACATTGGTTACATACATGCACAATACACATCTATATGCCCATGGGCACATACACACACGTGCACACTTGTACCCACGTACATGCACAGCCACACACTCACAGAAGCCCAGCACACAGCCCGAGCCTGCCCTGCCCTGGGCCCACCCTCTCCCCACCAAGTCCCCGTGTCCGGACCCCCGACCTTTTTGTTCTCTCTCTCCCCGGAGGAGTCGTCGCGAACCTGGAAGCTGTGCAGGTTCACGAAGTCCTTGAGGTCGTAGGAGTCACCGCGCCGCTTGCATATGAGCAGGGCCTTGTCCAGCAGGAAGGCGTACCTGGGGGCAGCGGGTCAGCGCCCAAGGCTGTCCCACCTCCTCGCCGCTCCCTTCCCTCCACCTTCCTGGCCCCTCTCTTCTCCCTGGACACCCCGGCCAAGCCCACCTGCTGTCCACCTTGACCTCACGCAGCTCCAACGCTGCTTGCTTCCGGAGACCCTATCTACCGGTCTATTTATTTCTATTTGCACCCCCACTCAGGTGCCTCCCCAAATCCACGTGGACTCTGCCCACCTGCCTGTCTGGACGCCTGGCCCCACCCCGCCATCCTCCCCTATTCCGCCTTGGCTCATCCCTGCTCCCGCCTGGCCCTGTCCCCTCCCAGGCTCCACCCCAACCACATCTGGACCCTGCCCACCTGTCCATCTTGGAGCGCCTCTCCACCGAGGTGATCTTGAGCTCACCGTCCATTTTGGGCCGGCCGTAGTGGGCCAGGGACTGGTCCTGGGCAGGAGGCAGGTGGGGAAGGGGGGGTCTGTCCAGGGACCACAGCACAGGGGCACAGACGGCCTCCATGGCGGGGGGCAGGGGCCAGCCCACAGCCCTGCACACACCCCCACTGTGCCCTCACCAGGTTCTCGATGGATAGCTGGAAGTTGGTGATCTGCCGCAGCGTCTCGTTGTCACGCTTGACCTCGTTCACGCACTGCGCCAGGTCCTGCAGGGCAGGGCAGGGCAGGGCAGGGTGAGCCGGACGCCCCACCTCTCCATGCAGCCTACCCCCCTCTCATCCCCAGGCCCTGTCACCCTCATGGCGTCCAGAGCCAGCCGCAGGTTCTCCTTCTCCGTGGTGTCCTGCGTGTGCTTGACCAACTCCTGCGACAACCATAAAGTGACATGAGCAGATGCACCTGCGCCTCCTGCGCGCCCAAAGCTAGCCACCCCACCACTACGCAGCCCCGCCAGCTCCTGCCTGGCTTAGCCGGCTGTCCTGGGACTCCCACCCCACCCCCGTGGCCTGTGTCCACCTTGCACACACACCTGGAGCAGGAGGTGATATTTCAGGACTCGCTGCATGGGTACCATGAGCAGATCCCGCAGAGTGAATCTCCCGTTGTTGGCTCGCTGAGAGCATTCCTGGGGGAGGCAGCAGACAGCAAGCGCACAGGCTGCTGGAGCAACAGCCTACCTCCACCCCACACCTCTGGGTCAGGAAAGGTGCCAGAGGTGAGGGGTCAGGGGCCAGGGGTGGCTCTATAGCCCAAGGGGATGATGGAGGTCCAGCACCCTGCTGGGCTGCCCCAAGGGTCCCCAGCCCCACTTGCACCAGGTACACAGCTCCAAGTTGGCTCCAGATCAGTATGAACCTAGAGGTTGGCCCAGGCTTGGGGCACTGTCCATGCTCGGCTTTGCGCAGTCCCCACCCCTCCCCGATACCCTGGCTGCCATCATGCTATGTGTCAGAACTTCAGTCTGGTAATGGGAGAGTGGGTCAGCGCAGAGTTGGGAGTGTGGGGGTCAGCTGGGACCAGGACCCAGGGCCATTCTGACCCTGCTTCATTTCCTCCCTTGGACACACACCCACGTACCACATGCACTCACACAGTCACGCACACAGCCTTGGCCCTTGGCTGAGCCACTGAGATGATGCAGCCATCTCCAACCTGGAATGGAGTGGGGGAGCTGCCCCCTTCGCCCTTCCCCTCGCTCTCTTCCCCAGGCGGCCCAGCCCCCCACCTCCAGCTTCATCTGCACGTCCTCCCGGGCGGCGGCCACCTGGTCCAGGTGTTTGCTTGCCGACTCAACCTGACTGCAGTAACGGCCATAGACCAGGAACCTGCAGGAAGAGGGGCATCCCTCTGGTGGCCTCAGAGCAGCATCTCATGGTGTCAAACCAAAGAGTACTCTTCCCATCCTTCATAAACATGCATTGAGCACCTGTTGTGTGCCTGAACACAGGGCTTAAGGATGCCACCTCACCACCACCTAGCAGGTGCTTCCCCAAACCAACCATTCCTCACAGGTGAGGACCAGGGAGGCTCAGCCACTCGCTGAGGCTGCCCAGCAGCGCTGGGAGTCCCTGGCCCATTCCCACCTGCACCCTGCAGGGCCGGCCAGCTGGCCCTCACCTCTCCTTGTATTTAATGAAGACCTGGTACAAGTTAGAAGCTGCCGGAGAAGCCAGAGCATCCTTCATCTCCTTTAGGAAGTGGGTGTGCACACGGAGCAGGTCCTGGACCACAGGGAGGTAGGGAGGGATGCAGGTGAGGACTGGAACCTGCCCCCTCCACTCCACCCTGCACGCTGGGATCTGAACCCGACCCCCTCCACTCCACCCTGCACAGTAGGACCGGAACCTGCCCCCTCCACTCCACCCTGCACAGTAGGACCGGAACCTGCCCCCTCACCCCACCTTGCACGCTGGGATCTGAACCTGGCCCCCTCCACCCCACCCTGCACAGTAGGACCGGAACCTGCCCCCTCCACTCCACCCTGCACAGTAGGACCGGAACCTGCCCCCTCCACCCCACCCTGCAGGCTGGGATCTGAACCTGGCCCCTCCACCCCACCCTGCACTCTGGGACCACAACCTGCCCCCTCCACCCCACCCTGCACGCTGGGACTGGAACCTGCCCCCCTCCACCCAACCTCCCACCAGGGACCCAGGCCGGTTCACCTCAATGTTAACAAAGATGATCTCGATGTCCTGTGGTTTGAGGAACCTCTGCAGGGGCTTCAGGAAATGCTGCGGCCAGGAGAGAGGGAGGAGACGGGGGGAGGTGAGGCCATGCCCTCCAGCCTAGGTGCCCACCCAGATGGACAGACAGAGATGGAGAGAGCTAAGATGGGAGGGACAGGAAGACAAAAAGAGGTGGGGCTCAGGCACCGGCTTGTGTGCAAGGTGTGGCATGGCAGGTGAAGCCTCCACCGGGGTTGCCGCCAGCCCCCACATTGGAGCTCTGATGTGAGTCCTGGCTGCCCCACTTCCCATCCAGCTCGCTGCTTGTGGCCTGGGAAAACAGTGGAGGACGGCCCAGGTGCTGGGCAGAGATGAGAATACAGGAAAAGCCAGAGAATTGATTAAAGAGGGACAAAGGGACAGAGAATCGAGAGGGATACAGCAAAGAGAGACAGAAAAGGGTCGATCCCAAGCAGAATGCAAGAGAAACCCAGAGACAAACAGGAAGCAAAGAAGCCAGGGACAGGGCCTCGGCCAGCCCCAGAGTGGGCACACAGGCCTGGGCACCTGCCTGCTCCGCCCCTACGCCCAGACCCACCCTTGTACCCAGCCACTCTTCACCCCTGCACCTAACCACGCCCCTCTGCCCGCCACAGCCCTGCGCCTGGCCCTGGCCCTGTAGCCACCTGCTGGATGGAGGCCAGCGTGTCCGTATATTTCTCCTCTGTTTGCTGGATCTCCCGCAGGCAGCAGCAGCGCTTGTCATATTCCGTCATCTTGGGCTGCAGGAGAGGCCGGCGGTGAGGCGGCCTGAGGCTGCTGTCCAGTTGCTTGCCACCCACCTACCCTCCAACCCACCAGGCCTGACCCTGCCCTGTCCACCCGGCCGGCCAGCACGCACCGGCGTGGGCAGCGGATCGGTGCGCATGAGGTCCTCGTAGATTTCATCTCCCTCGGCCTCCTCATTCTCCACACAGTCGTACAGGTCCTCATCCTCCTCCACCGTGTCGCTGCGGGGTGCACGGTCAGCAGAGGGAGGCCAGCTCAGGGGCCCCCACCTCCACCTGCCCCGAGCCGGAGCCCATCGGCTCCACCCCCCCACACACACACACTCACTCGATCTGGTCCGACAAGCCGCTGTAAATGTCTTCGTCACCCACACTGTCCTCATCGATGGGGAAGGGCCTGTGGGAAGGGGTGGAAGTGGGGTGGGAAGACACCCCAGGAAATGTGAGGCGGGGCAGATGAGTGGTGGGGCTGGGCAGGGTGGGACATGGAGAATCCGGGAGTCCCAAGGTCCCGGCCAGGTGGGTACTCACACGATCCCCTTGTTCTGGGCGATTTCGGTCCAGGACAGAGCAGATAGAGTGTAGATGACCTGCCAGGAGGTGACAAGGGCCAGGAAGTGATCTGCACGCTGTACCCCCAGAGTTCTCCACACTTGCTCTAGCCCTCCGCTGCACAACCTCTGACAGTTCTGGGCTAGCTCAGGGTGGACGCTGACGCCATGGCATGTGGGTTAAGCCTCCATTTGCAGTGCTGGCATCCCATAGCAGCACCTGTTCGAGTCCCGGCTGTTCCACTGCTCCATCCAGCTCCCTGCTACTGTGCCTGGGAGGATGATGGAGGAGGATGGGCCAAGCTCTAGAGCCCCTGAACCCACGTGGCAGACCTGGAAGAAGCTCCTGGCTCCTGGTTTCAGCCTGGCCTAACTGCAGCCTCTGTTTCCCTTCAACCATTGGGCTCCGGGAGCCCAGCTCACCTTCCCAAAATCCTGCACATCGAACAGGTCGAACGCCTCAAAGAGGTCGCTCCGCTTGAGGCCGAATTTGTCGCAGCAGGTGGAGAGGAAGGTGCGGATATTCTTAAGACACAGGAACTGTGGGGTGGGGGAGAGGATGGGGAGAGAGCGGGATGGGGTGTGTAAGTCAGTGCAAGCTACGAAAGCAGCTGCCACGGCTCAGTCCCCTCCTGCCCGCAGGCCCCTCTACACCCTGGACAACACAGGAAAAATCCTAACGCGGTCACTGAGTCCAACTCTCATCAGCCCCATTTGGACAGCCCTGACAACCCGGGGATGCCGACCCCCTCCTACCAAACACGGCGGGCTTTGCAGGACAGCCACGCACACGCGCACACACACACACACACACACACCCCATGCTGAACATCTCAACTCCCACACAGTTACTCTGCTGGGTCGCTTAGGGAATGACATCAGCAAAAGAAATCCATAGTCGTTCGGCACATACGCCTTTTCCTCATCCCTGTCCAAATATTGTTCACGTGCGATGGGTTGGGTCCGTTAGCAGGCACGGATACAAGAGGCCAACAGCACACACGTGTCTCATACGTGTGTCTCCAGGTTGTGGCTTTTTTTTTTCCCACATCCACAAGCGACCGCACCCCTTGTCTACACAATGCACACTTCACATTTGCTTTATGCTAAATCTCTTTGAAACAATAAATAGATATTTTTAAAAAGCAAAAAAAAGTTGGTGGAAAACCTTTTTAGTCCATGTGTTCTATTTTCTGTGTCCCCAACGACTTTTTGAGGTCCCCTCACAGGGGACTGATGTCAGGTGTTTGCGCCCCACAATGGCATTCTCATGCCTCCTTCCAGAAACTTCCCGACGCATGGCGTGTAAGACACACACGAAGCCATTCAAGAAACAATGCCCCTTGGTTGGGCACCATCTGTCCAGGGCCACCCACGGGCAGCCAGGGAGGTCCCTGCTAGGATCCCCCAGGGAGGACACAACCAGCCTGGCCACCTCCTTACAGGTGGGTCCCGGGGCGGGCAGGCACCTGTAAGGTCTCTGCACGTGACCCAACCACAGAAACCACCAGCACCCAGCAGAAGCAAGGGGGAGCCAGGAACCCAGCACCAGGAAGTCCTGACCTCGTGGAGATCAGCTGACTCCGAGCCTGCTTCCTGCACCCCCCCCAGTCATGTGATGCCTCCAAGCGGCGTGGGGGTCGGACAGGAGGGGACAAGTGAGTCATCACCGCTCCACTCCTGCAAAGTTCATTAAAGAAAGGAGGGTCGGCTCCATCACACAGCCACCGCCACTAGCAGCGCCTCTGACTGGTGGCAGCCAGTGGTGGCAAGTCTGCTTGCCCCAGGCTCCCACGGGGACACGACCGCCCCCCCCCAAAGCTGCTGACTGGGGCTGAGGTCCAGCCGTATGCAAATCAGTCCCCATGACCCGGTGTCACCTCGGCTTGTTCTGCCTCTTTCGCCAGCGAGTTCCTCCTCGCAGCCCCACACATCCCAATGCCAGACAGAGCCGGAAGGGTCGGCCTGCCGGAGGCTGGGGGCACCTGCTGGGGACGGCAGACCAAGAACCCCAGACCCCTCTCCTCTCCGTGCCAGCCCAGCCCTAAAGCTGCCATCTGCACCCCACCCCCACCAGCCACAGGGAGCCTGCCGGAAACAGGAAACGCCTGCTGTGGCCTGCCAGGGCTGGGGACTCCACCTTCAGCCCCTTGAGGAGGGAGGAAGGGAAGGGGCGGGACCCTCCCTGGGCTCAGGCTTCCCTCTTAGGGTGCCCAAGCTGTGCCCCGCCCTGTGCAGAGAGCAGGTGCCAGTGGTGCCTGGAAAGAAAGACGCCTGGGGCAGGGAATAAAAAAGGTAAGCTTGGATCCTGCCCAAAGGCCCAGCTGGCTAATCCTCTCCCTGAAAGTGCCGGCATCCCATAGAGGCACCTGTTTGAGTCCTGGCTGCTCCACTTCCCTTCCAGCACCCTGTTCGCGGCCTGGGAAAGCAGCAGAGGACAGCCCAAGGCCTTGTGACCCTGCACCTTCACGGGAGACCCAGAAGAAGCTCCTGGCTCCTGGTTTCAGCTCAGCTCAGCTCCAGCAATTGCAGCTGTCTCTTTCTCTGTAAACCAGCCTTTCCAATACAAGAAACTAAATAAAGGATGAAATGAGGAACCCACCACTTGGTGCCACCCACACAGCCCATGCTCATGAACTGTTGTATATGCCTTCTCATGTTCTAAGTTTAATTTGGGGGCAGGTGTTTGGCCTAGCAGTACGGACACCATCTTATCTTAGGATGCCTCCGTCCCAAATCGGGGTGCCTGGGTTTCACTGGCAGATCTGGCTCCCGACTCTGGCTTCCTGCCTGTGGGGACCCTAGGAGGTAGAAGGTGACGGCTTAGGTCCTTGGGTTCCTGCCACCCATGGGGGTGATCCGGGATGGAGCTCCTGGCTTCAGCTCTCTCTCTCTCTCCATGTATCGCTCAGCCTCTCAAGTTCATAATTTTTAAAAACACGCATGAAAGAGAAGTTTATTTAGCAAAATTTGGGAACTTCAACTCTCTTAAGAAAATGCCCATTTTCCAGTTCTTAGCCTGTCTGTATTTGCTTTGTTTCCGTCCGTTTTAAAAAAGGAACTAAATTACCCAGCCTCCTTTGCACTCTGGCTTCCTGGTGAGAGTCAGCCAATGGGAGGCCCCGGCAGGAGGAAGAAGGGAAACCTGGGTGCAACTTCCTCCTGGCAGAAAATGTGTCTCCTGGAACAGCTCTGGGGGAACAGGTGTGACCCATGACTCCCGTTCCCTTCGCTTTTAGGCAAACCCAGAGTTCAATTTTCTCTGCCTGAAAGACCAATAAGGAGTCCTGCTTTCCTGGATGAACCCTGAACGGGAGAACCCCAAAGATCATCAAACACCTGGAAGGGTTTGCAAGTACCACCCAACAAATCATGTCCAGGTACAGGCATGCAGGAGTTTATGGTGAGGTACCTTATGGGGCCAGGGCAGTGGCACAGTGGACACAGCCACCACCTGCAGTGCTGGCATCCCATATTGTCAGCAGTTCAAGTCCTGGCTGGCTGTTCCACTTCCCGTCCAGCTCCTTCCTTGCAGCCTGGGAAAGCAGTAGAGGATGGCCCAAAGCCTTGGGACCCTGCGCCTTGATGGGATACCTGGAAGAAGCTCCTGGCCTCAGACCATCCCAGCTTTGGCCATTGAGGTCACTTGGGGAATGAACCAGCAGGTGTAGGTGTGTGTGTGTGTGTGTGTGTGTGTGTGTGTGTGTGTGTGTCTGGTTCTTCTTACCGCTCTATCAGACTTTCTGGGTTGGCTGCACTTATAGGTTGCATATGCTTTTTCTACTTCCCAAGAACACTTGAAGTACTTGCCAGCTTAAAGATTTGTTTTTCTTGAAGGAGAGACAGAGGGGAAGATCTGTCCGATGATTCACTCCCCAAGCGGCTGCAACAGCTGGAGCTGAGCCAATCCAAAGCCAGGAGCCAGGAGCTTCTTCCGGGGTCTCCCACGCGGGTGCAGGGTCCCAAGGCTTTGGGCCGTCCTCCACTGCTTTCCCAGGCCCCAAGCAGGGAGCTGGATGGGAAGCGGGGCCTCCAGGATTAGAACCAGTGCCCATAAGAGATCCTGGCACATTCAAGGTGAGGACTTTAACTGCTAGGCTGTCGTACTGGGCCTGGCTCAGATTACTTTGTTGTCAAACTTTTGACTTGTTAAGCAGAGAGTGCTCCTGTACACACACACACACACACACACACACACACACACACTGCCCACAAGTGCCAGGGCAGAAGCCCCAGGAGCCAGCAACTCGATTCCAGCCTCCCCACATGGGTAGCAGGGAACCCCCCAATGCTGGAGCCATCACCCAGCTGCCTCCCAGGGTCCCCATCAGCAGGAAGCTGGAGTCAGGTGCCCACGTTAGGTGTCCCCACCGGGCATTCCAATGTGAGGCACAAGACCAGAAGCCTATGGTTATGGCTTCACCCTATAAGGTAACAGGCTACCCCTTCCCTCCTCACTTGAAATAGAAGGAAACATGTGTCCAATATCCCAGAGCCCCACACATCTGATGCCTATACCCACTACATTGTGTGGAGGGCTCTCAGAATGCAGGCAAGACAGTGGGGACTCCAGTGTGTTGGGAGCTCTCAGCTGCCATGAGATCCTATCCCTCCCCCTCTGGAGCCACAACCAAAACTTGTCCCAGTAGCATGGGCAAATGTCCCGCCAGGCCCTGAGCAACAACCACCTGCCAACCAGCTCCAGCCTGCCCACGGCCCCCACTAAAATCTCTCAAGTCCCACCTTCACTCACCCGCCCCACCTTCACTCACCCGCCAGCTCAGGTATCAGGCCATTCTGACCCCAAGGAGAACCTGCACTGCCAACTGTTTTATCATGAACTTCGGTCCTCCAGCCCCGTGGAGGAGGCAGCAGCCGTGGCCTGAAGTCATGCCAGTTTGCAGAGTTTGCTTGGGGCAGTCGTGGAAAGCAGACACACAGCCCCCTTACCCTGCGCGTGCACGACAGGCCTGTCCCATGTCACAGGTCCCTCCCCCCCAGTCAGCATCACGGATGTCGCTGATAATTGTAAAATACGGGAGTTGACACACTCAGAGACATCGTCCATCCCATCCCCAGTCCTGGTCACTAACAGGTCACTTTTGCTGGGCTCCACCCCGTGGCAGGAAGCTCACCCACTGTGTGCACTCTCCTAGCGGTCGCTGACCATGTTTGGGGACATGTGGTGGTCTTGGTTCCCGGAGGAGACACTGCAGGCGTCAGATACCCCGGTTGAGGCTGGGGAGGCTGCTCACCACCCCACACAACACAGGGTGACTCCCAGGATAGTGAAAGATCTACCCCCAACATCAAGAGGACTGGGACCAGCTGTGGTTCAAGTCCCGGCTGCTCCACTTCCCATCCACCTCCCTGCTAAGGCACCTGGGAAGGCAGTGGAAGATGGCCAAAGCGCTTGGGCTCCTGCACCCACGTGGGAGACCCTGATGGAATTCCTGGCTCCGGCTTTGGTCTGGCTGCTTCAGATGTAAAATGAAATTTTCTGATTTTGTCTCTCTCGAACACTCTCTGGCTCTCCATTTCTCTGTAGGTGTCTAGCTAGCTCCATCTGCTTTCACAGGGATCAGGAGAGGAGTCTTTGGCATTGGCTCCAAGCTGCCCAGACCTGGGTGGGCTGCAGGCACGCCCCGCGGCAGTTCAGCCAGCTGTGACACAGACACCTGCCCCCTGAACAGACTTTGCTTATTTCCGGTGACTTTTCCAACATAGGATCCCAGATGCTCGGGAGAAACATTTGCAGTCAGGGACCAGAACCCAGGTCCCCCACGCCCCAAAACCCAGGTCGCAGAATGCCACGGTTTGTCCATCACCACAATGCCACTCAGACCTTGGCGAGTCCAGCCGCCCCCACCCCAGGGACGTCCACGTGCAGCCCTCACAACATGGTGCGTCACCTCCTCCAGAAATCCCACCCTGACTGAGCCCTCCTCTCATGATACCCCAAGATCCATCGCACCCCCACTGCTGCTCTCCTGTGCCATGGACTGCCCGACTCCTTGCTAGCTTCCACAGACACCCCAAGGCCTGGGAGACATCCTCGCCACGGTCGATGCAGCGGTGGGATCCGGATTGGCGGCAGCGGTCTCATTGCCAGCAATGTGGAGGTTCTGACTCCTGCCGCAGGCACGTCACCAGGGACCAGCAGAGATGGGACGAAGCCGCAAACCAGTCCCAAGCCAGAACTCCTACAGTAGCACTCATGAGACTTCCCGGAAGATCTAGCCTGCAGGTCATACGGTCCCCTCGCCCCGTGTCCAGAAGTCACTTCTGCTGTGGAGACTGGGCCATGCGGCGACAAGCAGATGAGGCCTTCAATGGGTTAAAATCAGGCAACCCGGGGACCAGTGCTGTAGCCTAGGGGCTAAAGTCCTCACTTTGCACATACCAACGTCCCATATAGACACAAGTTCCTGTCCTGGCGGCCCTGCTTCCCATCCAGCTCCCTGCTAAGGCACCTGGGAAAGCAGTGGAGGACGGCCCAAAGCCTTGGGACCCTGCATCTGCGTGGGAGACCCAGAAGAAGCTCCTGGCTCCTGGCTTTGGATCGGCTTAGCTGCAGCCATTGGGGAGTGACCAGCAGATGGAGGATCTTTGTCTCTCCTCCTCTCTGTAGATCTGCCTTTCCAACACAAATAAGTAAATAAATTGGGCAACTCAACGGGGCAAGTCATAGTCTCCCAAGCTCCGTTGTCTGTGAAGTCAGTGAAGGGTGGGGGCGGAGACTTTGTTCATCTGAAGACTCAGCCAGCCTGACTACACTGTTCTGACCAGAGACGCATCCCAGCAGGGGAGGCAGAGACCCAGACGACAAGATTTAAAAAGAACCAAGACACGCGGGGGCGGGGAGGCCCAGCATTACGATGCAGTGGGTTCAACCTCTGCTTGCAAGCACCAGCATCCCATTTCAGAGCGCCGGTTCGAGTCCCAGCTGCTCCTCCACATCCCACCCAGCTCCCTGCTTGTGGCCTGGGAAAGAAGTCAAGGATGGCCCAAAGCTTTGGGACCCTGCACCCGCGTGGGAGACCAGCTTCAGCCTGGCCCAATCCCAGCTGTGTGGCCGTTTGGAAGTGAACCAGCAGATAGATCACCATCTCTCGCTCTCTCGCTCTCTCACTTGCCGTTCAAGGAAACAAGCCTTAAACCTTCACACCGCTAGCATGTGGCTTTGGAGTCTGGGAACCAGGAGGGGGGATAGCAACCCACCCTACACTGAAGCATCAGCCCCTACGTTTGCCCACATGGTAATCAAGACCCACATGGGCTCGGGCTCGCAAAATTCCTAAGTACCTGACCTGAACCAGAAGCCAGCTGACCATATCAACTTGTGTCAAGAAAGAAAATAACCCACCAGCAACAAAAAGGCCAGTAATCCTGAAAGGAGTGAAAACAAAACAAAAACAAACAACAACTAAAAAAAAAAAAAACAAAGGGCAAAGATGAGCAGATCTAAATAGCTCAAAAGCACCACGAGGGGACATTCTGCTTGCCCAGGCTCCCAGCAGGAGGAAGGCAGCCAGGCTGGAGCCGGAACCCTCCCGAGCCAGCCAGGCCCCTCACTCCCTGTCGGCCAGCCCCATGAGATCAGTGTAGACGGAACTGCAGGGCAGCGCCTGTCACTCACACAGAGGCCTGGGTGCTGCCCACAGGTCACCCCGCTCCCAAGGCCGGCTCCACATGTACAGTAACAGAAACTATCACACTTCCTCGGGACTTTCCTAGGTTCTTGGGTCACAGCCCGTTGACCCATCCCGACAGGACTTAAAGAGAATTCACTCTTTGGTGGCCCCACATTATGGTGCAGCCGGTGAAGCCACTGCTTGCAGTGCTAGTGAGCATCCCATAGGAGCAACCACTCCCATCCCCTCTGTTCTACTCCCCCTCCAGCTCCCTGCTCCTTGTGTCCACATGGGAGACCTGGATGGAGCTCCTGGCTCCTCGGCCTTGCCAAGTCCTGGCTGTGACAGTCACCTGCAGAGGGAAGCAGTGGATGGAAGCTCTTTCTGTCTCTCCTCTCCTAACTCTGCTTTTCAAGGTAGATAAACAAATCTTTCAAGAAAAGGTCTGTCATGTGATGATTTGATATTTGTGTGTCAATATTGTGCAGTGATGACCACCACCTAATGAACTGATACATCTGTCACCTTGTGTCGTGATGGGGTCTGTGTGTGTGTGGTGACATGGAGGATACAGTGACAGGCTGATGACTGGAGTGAATTTTGTTACTGATTTTCGACACTTGCCAATTATCCATCAGTAGGGAGGCGAGGGGCGGCCACCCCATTCAGCCACACAGTATTTTTATAAAGGCTAATTCATCCGCTGGAGTCCTGGCTCCCACTCCGGACTCCAGTCCCCTGTTCACACCCACCCTGGGTTGCTGGGTGGCAGCAGGTGCCTTGGGTCCCTGCCACCCACGTGAAAGACCCACCTAGAACCTCAAACTCCCAGCTTCCTCCTGCCCGGCCCAGCCTCCATGAAGGCACCTTCCTGGGGTGTGAACCATGAGAAGGGAGCTTCTCCCCCATCCTCTCTCTCTCTCTGCCTCTCAATCGACAAGTCTCCAGCTCATGTAAAAAGCTGACCCAGAGGTACACGGGGTCGCTGGTGTGACAATCAGGCGGACAGCCATGCGTCTGAAGAGAGAGCTACACGAGCCAGCCACAGCGCCTTCCCCCACCAAGGCATCACACACAGCAAGATGAGGCCCGGATGGGTGGCCTGCAGTTCGTGGAAGTGCTACGTGGATCTAACGCACCCTACAAGAAAGGTGTTTTCTTGAAGATTTATTTACTTTTATTTGAAATGGCAGTGTTACAGAGAGAAAAATCTTCCATCCGCTGGTTTACTCCCCAAATGGCCACCATGGCCAGAGCTGAGCTGGTTCGAAGCCAGGGACTTCCTCCACATGGAGTGTAGTGACCCTAGGAGTTGGGCCGTCCTCCACTGCTTTCCAGACCACAAACAAGGAGCTGGATGGGAAGTGGAACAACCAAGTCTCGAACCAGTGCCCCTATGGGGTGCCGAAGCTGCAGGCGGAGGCTTAGCTTGCTACACAGAGAAGCATTTTGAAAGAAAGTCACTGGGCCCGGTGTAGTGGCCCAGTGGCTAAAGTCCTCTCCCTGAATGTGCCAGGATCCCATATGGGCACCGGTTCTAATACCGGCAGCCTCACTTCCCATCCAGCTCCCTGCCTGTGGCCTGGGAAAGCAGTGGAGGACGGCCCAAAGCCTTGGGACCAAGAAGCTCCTGGCTCCTGGCTTCGGATTAGCTCAGCTCCAGCTGTCACGGCCACTTGGGGCGTGAATCATTGGACAAAAGGTCTTCCTCTCTGTGTGTGTATCTGCCTTTCCAATAAAAAAAAATAAATCTTAAAAATTTTTTTTAATAATTTTGAAAAAGAGTCACTCATTGTCACTTGGCCTCAGAGTCAGTTTCTGGCTCCATCTCACACCCCAACACGGAATGTGTGGGGAGAATTTGCCCAGCCTCAACCTGTCTCCACAAGGTCCCCACCCATCACTCCCTCCAGGCATCACCACACAGGCACCTGCACCCCTACCCCATGGCCTCTGCACGAACGGGCCAGACAACCTGCTCAGCCCACTGCTGCCCCAGGTCCACACGGCTCCTCGGCCGATCTCCAGTGTTGCCATGTCAGTGAGGACCCCTAATTGATGTCAAACTACGGAATCCATCCAGAGAGGGTGCAATCCTGCCATCTGTGACGGTGCGGAAGGAAGCAGAGGCCGAGACACAGTAAACCAGGCAAAGCCAGGAGCTGCCTTTGCGCTCCCACTCCCCATGCAGAATCCGAAAGGAGCTGATTTCATGCAAGACACGTGTGGAGTGGCAGCGACCAGAAGCTGGGGTGAGGGCGGAGATGGGGGTAAGAGACAGTCGGCTAACAGCTCCCTTGTTAGACAGGGCTTAGAAATTCTCTTATCCTGGGCCCGGCACAATAGCCTAGTGGCTAAAGGCATGCACCTCGGTCCCATATGGGCAGCAGTTCTAATCCAGGCTGCTCCACTTCCCATCCAGCTCCCTGCCTGTGGCCTGGGAAAGCAGTGGAGGACGGCCCAAAGCCTTGGGACCCTGCACCTGTGTGGGAGACCCGGAAGAGGCTCCTGGCTCCTGGTTTTACATTGGCACAGCACCAGCTATTGTAGCTGCTTGGGAAGGGAACCAGTGGATGGAGGATCTTTCTCTGTGTCTCTCCTTCTCTATAAACCTGCCTTTCCAATAAAAAATAAATAAATCTTTTTTAAAAAGTTTTCAACACAAAAACATGGTGTTAGGAAAGACATTCTCGCTCTGATTCGAACATGATATACGTATCGAGACAGCACACGGTACCCCACCTACATGGACCAAGGGGAAAAGTGCCACACAGCACTCCCAAGCCCCTTTCATGCTGTTTCTTCAACACACACCACACCACCTGCAACGCAGGCATGTCCCCAGTTGTTCACCATCGGCTTTCCCCACGGTGACCCAAGTTCCTCATCAATAGGAGACCGTAACTGCCCAGCCTAGAGCAGGGCCAGGCACACGCAGCACTGGGTTGGATGGATGGATGGATGGGTAGGTGTGTGGATGGATGGATGGATGGATGGATGGATGGATGGATGGATGGATGGATGGGTAGATGGATGGATGGATGGGTGGATGGATGGATGGATGGATGGATGGATGGGTGGGTGGATGGATGGATGGATGGATGGGTGGATGAGTGGATGGGTGGGTGGGTGAATGGGTGGGTGGATGGATGGATGGGTAAATGAGTGAATGGATGGATGGGTGGGTGGGCGGATGGGTGGATTTTTCTGAAGAGAAACCCTTGTTTATGTGTCATTCCCCCTTGTGGAGTCCGCTCCCCCTGCCCTTCCACGGAGCACAATCCACCGGCACCCAGAAGGTCGCTTGCCATGAGCACCCTCCGTACACACGCCCTCCATACACAGGCCCACACCCCCATGCACCAGGCACCGATGGAATGTCACAGGGAGATGACACAGGTGGAGGAAGGGAATCACAGAGCCCCCACCGATTAGGGTACACCCCTACCCAGCCAGGGGCCCGACACAGCCAAAGATGACACAAGGAGAAAACTCGTTCTGCTTCTTCAAGACCACGCACAAATGTAGACAGTACCAGACAGCGTCATGCCCACACCCCGGAGCTCCGGATGAGAGCACACAGGATTAGGTCATGACAGTTGGAGGCGGGCTCTGTGTGCCAAAGTCCAGGACCACCACAAGGCCTCGGCTCAGCTCCCAGCATGGCCTGAAATAGAGCTCTCCTCCAAGGATTTCGGCTCCCTTGAGGATTCGCACCATGATCCGGCTTCAGCTCGGCCACACGCAGAGTGCAAGTTCACCCTGAAGTCTAGCCACTTTCCCGCCAGCAGCGTTACAAGGCCCTGTCACTCAGGGCCACATCTGGGGCCTCACACATTCCTCAGCCACTTCCTCCTCCTACTCTGGGAGCCAAGCCACCCGGCAAATGAAGGCAAATTCAGGATGGGTTGCCCACCCCTCCTCTCCATACACCCCCACTCCGCCCCCTGCCAGGGGCTGAGCCCCAGGGCACCAGAGGAAGATAGCACCTCAGGTCACTTCTCCCTGCTACAACTCGGCCCCTAAGAAATCCCCCTGACAGACCCCCCCAAAGTGTGTGACTTCCTCTTCTCCCAGCCACAGGCACCCCTCTGGTCAGGAAGGAGGCCCCGCTGCATCCAGCTGGCCCCCTGTCTTCTATTCTGAATCTCAGGCCCCCAGCGCATCAGAGACAAGCCATCATCCTATAGTGGGGAGGCTGGGGGAGACAGACCCCCACCTCCTTGCTATAGGGAGTGGGGGTGGGGAGGTGGTTGTGTCCCCAGAGATCCCCCCCACAAGAGGGCCCCATCTCCTGAGAGGCTCAGCCTCCTCCTAAGCCCATGGTACCAGGCCCGCCCCAACCGCATTCAAATCAGGATTTGAATACAAATCTTGCACCCGGTTGGGGGGGGGGTAGTGGGGAGAGGCAGCTACAGTCAGTTCTTGCCTCTCCTTGAAGCTGAAAAAAAGAGAGAGGGAGAGAGAGAGAGAGAGAGATTTTGCACCTCTTCTATGCTCCAAAGTCCCAGGACCTGAGCTAGACTCTAAGATTCTGGGCCCCCCATGCGCCTCACAGTGCCCCGGGGTTCAGGCAGGAAACCAAAGGGAAGGAAGATACAAGGGGAAGGAAGGGGCCGAGGCCCAGGCCCCGGGAGGAGACATGTGGGGGAGGAGGGTGGTGGCGGCCCCTCCCCCACCACCAGAATATGGGGGTGTCAGGTTGTGTGTTGCAGGGGGATCCCATCCAAGGAGATCAAATTTCAAGCATGCTGCTGGTCACTCAGGGCTACCAGGGACACCCGTGCACGCACCCACGCAGGATATGCCCCTCAGCTCGTCCCATCGGGAGGGGTTTTGAACCCCTCAATGTAACGTCAGCGTTCTGCGCCGCCTAGATGTGAACCAGGTCGAGGCCTGGCCTAGCAGCCCACCCCGGGATCCCCAGACTTCACGGGGTGGGAGGGGACCATTTCTGAGCCCCCTCCCTCCCGCCTCCAAGCTCACCTGGGACATCTGGGGACGCAGGTTGACATCACGGAGGTTGATGGCGTGAGGCAATAGGTTGTTGAGCAGCTGGCAGAGCAAGACGCCATCGCGCAGGGCCTGGGCCAGCTCACACACCTGAGCCCCCTCCCAGGTCACACGGTGGTTGGGTGGCAGCACCCGACACTGGATCAGCCAGTGGGTACACTGACGCCACAGTTCCATGGTCCCCCACCCCAGCCCGGCCAGCAGCTCTGCCAAGCCAGGCCAGGCCAGGCCCGGGCCCCGCACACCCTGGAGGCCTCCACCGCCTGCCTGCCCGCCCGCCCGCCCGCCCGCTCACTCTGAGAGCGACAGCTTGCACTACCACTTCCTCTTCTCTTAACTGTCGCCCCAGGAGGAGGAGGAGCTGCAGGGGTGGAAGAGCGGGGGGGCGGGGGTGGGGGGCAGCACCTGCCAGCCAGCTCTCCCCAGCTCCTCCACCCCAAACCTGGGCACTGGGCACTGGAGGACTGGAGGCCGCTAGGGTGGCCAGCTCATGGCAGGGATTGGTTGAGGGAAGACCGTGCCCTTCCTCCAATACCCCATCCTTGACCGGGCAATCTAATCCCACCATGGCTCGACTGGACTAGACCGGACCCAGTGCGGTCCAGTCCATGCCAGGAGCACCTGGCCCTTCTCAGCCCTCCACGGCTCCCACCTCCCTCAGGGACAAAGCCTGGCCCTGGCCCACCCCAGGCCACTGCCACTCTGCGAGCCAAGCTCATGGCTTCGTGGTCATTGCCTGGTCTCCTTATCACCCACCCAAGAATCACGGCTCCTTTCCCACCCACGGCTGGCAAGGGAATCCATAAATGGCATTTATCCCAAACCCACAGCTGTGTCCCAGAGGCTCACATCCCAGCTCCGTGAGTCCTCCTCCTCCTCCTTGCACGCTTGCCAGCCCAGGTCAGCCCTGGTCATCCCTGGTCAGCCTGGTCATCCCTGGTCGGCCCTGGCCTGTCTGACCTCGCCTCCACCATCCGACTATCGGATGCCTGAACGCCTGTGGCCAGCAGGGGGTGCGAGAGCCCTTCCCCGGGGTGACCAGCAGCCGGGATGTGGGGGCAACCCTAATACTTGGGCAAGTGGTGGGGTGCAAGGACCACCCTCCGAGGTCCAGGGGTGCCAGGCACGAAGGGGCGGGGCCTGGACTTCCCCGAGGGGGCGGGAACTAGGCGGAAAGCGGGTGACATAGGGGCGTGGTTTGAGGCCTTCAGGACCGCTCCGGGGGCGGAACCTGCGAAAGGCGGGGTTCCCTTCTTGCACACCCAGGGGCTCCCCCAAAGGGAGGCCGGGCCTGGCTGAGGCAAGCAGGGAGGGGCCTGCAGCCGACAGATCCGCAGTTGCTGCCTGGCCTCAGCCTCTCGGGAGGACCCTGCAGGTGTAGTCCAGGTGAGTGACGGTGGAGGGGGGTTCCGAGTCAGCCAGGGGTCATCCTGCATGCCCGTGCGCCTGGACGTGCACCTGTCGGGGCCGCTCCGGAAATCTGCTGCTTCCATTTGGGCCCCAGCGAACACAGCGTGCTGCCCTGCCTTTCTCCAACACACCCTTCCAAGGCTGTATCCAGAGGGTCTCAGGTTAAAACCCGGGGTCCCTCCCTGCCCGGTGGCCACCCCACACCCTATCCGAATCATCCCCTTCCTGCTGCTCGCTGGGGGCACCCTAGGTACTCTGCACCTGCTGGGGAAGGGGGACGGCGCTCCACACTTCCTGCCACATATCCTCTCTATAGTCTCTCCTCCCCCCCCCCCCCCCCGCCTCAGCGTGGCCGCAGCATGGCTCTGTGCTGTCCTAATGTCCACTCCTGCCCGCTTCTGGCTCTGTGCTGTCCTAATGTCCACTCCCAAGTCCTTCCCTGGGTCCAGGCTTGCCTGCGTCCCCTACACGTGTATGCTGAGGTGTAGGGTCCAGTAGGAGCAGGACTGCTTCTCTCTCCCCCCACCTACCCTCTTCCCAAAACAATGGCCCCAAAAACCCCAGAGGCTGCAGATGGCTTTGTCGGCCCCTTGCCGGGCGCCCCCCACCACACACGTTGATCAGTCTAGTGCCAAGAGGCTGGTAGGGCAAGGAGAGGGGAGGGGCGCTCTGGGTATAAACTTGGCATTGGAGAGGCTGCAGTAATTCTGAGGCCGCAGGGCCTGGCACAGCTGACAAACAGGAAATGCACGGCTATTCCGAGACCACACCTGGTTTCAGGTATGTAGTTCCAGGAGTCAGCTAAGTAGGTCCCTCTCTGCCAGGCCAGGGCCCGTGGCCGCACTAGGGACACTTCCTGGCCCAGAGCTGGACTCCAGGCTCCTACACCCAGGGGACCCCGGCAGGTGAGCTAGCAGGGGAAAGAAGGGGGGGGACGGGGCTGATTGTTTTCTTCCTTCCTGTCCAGGGTCACTTTGGCAGCAGACACGGGAGACACTGCGACCTATGCGATTTGACAGTGACAAACTCCTCCAAACCCCGGGGACCCTGTGGCTTGGAAGCTGCCCAGGCTGCTCCCCGAGGGTGAGAGAGCGCTTCATGGGCCTTGCCAGCTAAAGCAGGGGAGGGTTTGGGCCACCTCACAGCCTGGGAGCTGCCACACTGCCATTTTGAGGGGCCAAGGAGCCGGGGCTGTGTGAGTTCACCGCTCCTGCTTGCAGTGTACCCACGCCCTATCCCCGCCTGCTCCCCACCGGACTGTCCAGTTAATTGCAATGCTGGCTCAGTGCCCAGTTCCCTGTCCTCACCCTGCCAGGGTGACCGTCCTCAGCCCCATCAGACCAGGCCCAGGGGATGGACGCACGGCATCAGAGCGGGGCGGGTCCCTTCGCAGGGAGCTGGACCGAAAATGGAGCAGTAGGGACTCGAACCGGCGTCCCTCCCGTATGGGATGCGGGTGCCTCAAGCAGCAGTTTTATCCGTTATGCTGTAATGCCAGCCTCTTGCTTAATGTTCTACAGATTTTTTATATATAAGCTATAAATACATTTCTATAAAATTACGTAGAAATATGCATAAAACAGCATAAATATGCATTAAAATGCAGTCACACATAGAAACGTGTATTTTACAAGCAAGTGACATGGAGGCCAATTTTGTCTGTTTAACGTATGCTTTGTGATTGTTGCACATACATTTATAATTTATCCATATGTTCCTAATGTAGAAACGACATGTATGTATCATAGCAAATATATGAGCATTGCAATGACAAATATATAGCTACACAGACTAATGTGCCAATGTGGCATGTGCAAATATAGACTGATGGTCTATAAGTGCTCCTAATTCAGGTAGGTTTCTGCCGAGGAAAATGAACAAGGATGTGTTATAATGAAACAATGCGTATTTTGAAAGTGTGGATAGCTTCTATAGAGGCAGATTTGATGTATAAAATATGTTGAGATGGACAAAATGCTATAGAATATATGCACTGTGTCGTATATAATGTAGCTAGGAAATTACACTTGTATGTGGATTTCTGTACGAATAACACTGCTCATAAAAATATATTGTTTATCAATACAAAGGCATAAAATGTAAAATTTCACACGTCAAATTGCATATGTATATATGCATGTGCGTATATGTAAATATATGCAAATATATGTGAATATGTATGCGTGTAAATTCCTGTAAACATATAGCATGCCTGAAATAGTGCGGGCTGCATTGAGTTATAGATGAGCTTATATACATCGATATATACATTTGTAATTTATAGATTTGTGTGTATTTATATACATGTGTGTCTTTGCATGTATTTGTACATATTTGTATATTTTAATATATATCTGTGTATGTTTATACACATATTTGTATTTATTGTATACACTTGTATATTTATATACTGGTGTGTGTCTTCATATAGATGTGTATAATTTATACATTTGTAAGTATTTATATACATCTGTATAAAACTACATCGACTGGCTGTGAGGACTGTGTGAGACTTAGATGGTGTTAGACAGCACAGAACATCTTCCCCCTGCGTCGGTAGCATCATCTCCTGGTTGTGTGATGGGACGCGGGGAGCCCGCCAGGGGAACCAGGCTCATGAGTCCCATTTTCCAGATGGGGAACGCTGAGGACAGCTCTGAGTATCAACCTCCACCCTTGCAGCCCTGGTCACTGTCAGCTCCATGCACCAGCCTCAGGACCAAGAGAACCTCGCCCACCAGCCCTGGTACCACGGCCACCTGTCCCGCCAGGTACTGTCCCCCACCCCAGCATGGCCTCCCACCTCGGACCCCAAGGGCAGTGGGAGAGGTGGCTGGCTGGGAACTCTCACTTGTCATGGTTCCCTACAAGGTGGGACAGAGGACCGAACCGGCCAGGTTTATGAACCAGTTCTGGGTATAGTGCCCACCTCCCACTGACAACCTCGCGGCAAGGGTGTGTGGGAAATATAGTCCACACCTGCCTGCCACAGAAGTCTCCCCAGGATGGGATGGGGTGTAATGGGGAGGGAGTCGTCCCTCGCTGCAAGCTCAGGCTCCTCGCTGAACCCCCGGCACCCCGTCTTTCATCCTCAGAAGGCTGAAGTTCTTTTGGTGCACGATGGGGACTTCTTGGTGCGTGACTCTGGCTCCCGTGGTGGGGGTCACCCCGTGATCTCGTGCCGCTGGCGGGGCTCCGTCCTGCACTTCGAGGTGTTCCGCATCACCCTGCGCCCCCGACCTGGCCGGCCAGCAGCCCTCTTCCAGCTAGAAGAAGAACAGTTCCCCAGCATGCCAGCCCTGGTCCGCAGCTACATGGCCGGCCAGCGCCCACTGTCCCAAGCCACGGGGGCTGTGGCTTCCAGGCCCGTGGGTCGGCAGGGGCCACTCCGGCGCAGCTTCAGTGAGGACACCCTGGGGGACAGCCCAGCTCAGACAGAGCCACTAAGGTACTCTCTCTCTCTCTCTCTTCGTCTCTACTTCTCCACCACACTGACTTTGTTGAGAATTGGAGCCTGTACCTTCCTGGGGGATGGGTGGGCTGGAGACACGTGCCTGAAGAATGTCCCCAAAGTCTGTCCTGGAAGAAGATGCCCGTGGCCCCAAGAGCTCAGAACACCTGTTGACCTCCTGCTATGCCTGCGACTCCAGGGGCAAACCCCACATTTTCCCTGCCTCCCCACGACCCCACCCCGTGCCACCAGGGCCAGGAAGTGGAGCAGCAGCGAGCCTGCCAACTTGGAATGTACTGGTCATCCGAGACAGGACCACCCTGGACCAGGTGAGGCCCGCCCCCTCCACCAGGACACCCTCGGGTGGCAGGCAGGGGACTGAACCTCCGGGACAAGAATCGGGGTGCCTAAACCACACAGCCTGTGAAAGCAGACACTTTGCTTGCCCTGACCCCAGCTGACCTCAGGCCACTCACTCGCTTTAATTCTTTCTACTTCTGGAACTTTCTGTCCCCACGGCTTTAGCATGTGAGGGTCCCACCATGGGTGGGAACATCCCCCTCCCTCTACATGGCCTCGGGCAGGACTCTCCTCATTCACAAAAGACCGAGAGTCCCCCTACCCGCAGGCAACCAATCTCCTGTGTATTGCAGGAGGACACGCCATGAGCCGAATAATAAACATAGTAACAACACTAAGTGCACTGTGTAGGCTGTCGCTTAGCAGTTCACAGCGGAAGGGGCAAGGGAGATGTGCTTGTCAAGCTAGAGCTGAGGGGGCTGGCATGGTGGTGCAGCAGGCTAATCCCCTACCTATGCTGCCATCCCATATGGGTGCCGGTTCTAATCCCGGCACCGGTTCTAATCCCAGCTGCTCCACTTCCCATTCAGCTCCCTGCTTGTGCCCTGGGAAAGCAAAGACGGCCCAAAGCCTTGGGACCCTGCACCCGCGTGGAAGACCCAGGCTCCTGGCTTTGGATTGGCACAGCTCTGGCCATTGTGGCCACATGGGGAGTGAACCAGAGGATGGAAGATTGATCTCTCTCTGTACATTTCGGGCCATCCACCACTGCTTTCCCAGGCACATTATCAGGCAGCTGAACTGGAAATTGACGCAGTCGGGGCTCCAACCGGCACCCACATGGGATGTTGGCATCACAGGCAGGGAGGCTCATTGTACTCTGCCACCACACTGGCCCCAGCGACAAGGACAGTGTTATTCTCGACCCCAGACTCCACTCGGTGTCCTTGGGAAGGCTCTGTGTTCCTACCACAGGGCCCCTTTGAAATGCTTTCAGTTCTGACCAGGCTGGGGGCAAGCATGCCAACCCTGTCATTCGCAGGGTTGAAGGTATATGATTAATCAATACAGATAAAGCCCACCCACCTCTGCTGCCCCTAGGAGCCTCTGCCAGGTCAGCGTCCACCCTGCCCCGGACAGGAAGCGACCCCATGTTGCTGAAGACCCCGGCTGCCCTGGGGATTATGGCCGACAGCCTCAGGGCTTCCGACGGGCAGCTTCACGCCAAGGCACCAAGCAAGCCCCCCCGGGCCCCCTCGCTGGCACTGCCCGATGCCCCTTACTGTGAGCTGGTACCCCGAATACCCAATGCCAAGAAACAGGCCCCTGGCCAAAGGTGCCCCGAGCCGGAGCCCCGATGGTGGGAGGCTGAGGAAGAGGAGGAGGAACAAGACGGATCTTTTGTAAGACCCCAAGCCGAGGTGTCCTTCTGTGTCTCCGCCAACCCCTCCTGCCTGCTGGGCCCCCGGAACCGGCCCCTGGAGCCAGATGTCCTGCGCACTCTCCGGGGGCTGTTCCTCAAACATCACCCCAGGAGCACTGCGCTCCACCTGCTGCTGCAGGACTGCCAGGTGAGTCACCGTGGCGCTTTTCCTTCCCAAGGGCACAGCGCAGCCGGACCTGACTACGCCATTTCCTCCTGTGCAGGCCACAGGCCTCCTGGGCGTGACCCGAGCTCAGCGCCGCGCCATGGGTGTGGCCTCTGGCCTGGAGCTGCTCACGCTTCCCCACGGACATCACTTGAGGCTGGAGGTGTTGGAGAGGTGAGCTTCCCCAGTGGGTGCCAAGCTCCTCTGCAGTCACAGCCGCCCAGGTGAAGCGGCGGGGGAAGGGAGGGAAGGATGGGTAGAGCCCCCCACGCACCCCCAACCAAGATGCCCATTGTAAGCCTCCACACTGGCCCCAGATCCTTGCTCTCTGCTCTGTGTCTCCAGGTACGAGACGCTGGCGCTGGCCGGGGCGCTGGCCGTGCTGGGCTGTACTGGACCGCTGGAGGAGCGCGCAGCGGCCCTGAAGGGCTTGGTGGAGCTGGCCTTGGAGCTGCGGCCAGGGGCGGTGGGGAACCTGCCCGGGTTTGCAGCCGTCATGAGCGCCCTGCTCATGCCCCAGGTGCGTGGGCGGCCGGGCTGGAGAGGGAGCCACGGAGGTGCGGGTGGGAGTGCGGGGCTGAGCGCCTGGCAGGAGGCGAGGGGCTGCAGGGGCTGCGCTCGGGGGTCCCCCAGGTGGAGAGGCAGCCATCATGAGCGCCTGGCAGGAGGCGAGGGGCTGCAGGGGCTGCGCTCGGGGGTCCCCCAGGTGGAGAGGCAGCCATCATGAGCGCCTGGCAGGAGGCGAGGGGCTGCAGGGGCTGCACTCGGGGGTCCCCCAGGTGGCGAGGCTGGAGCGCACGTGGCGCCAACTGCGACGGAGCCACACGGAGTCTGCGCTGGCCTTCGAGCAGGAGCTGAAGCCGCTGATGCGGGCCCTGGAGGAGGGCGCAGGTGAGTCCCAGACCAGGGTTCAAGGCCCTGGAGGTCCTCAATCTGCAGCCGATCCCCGCCCCTTCGCCGCCAGGCCACACCCTTTCCGAGGCTCCACCCTCCACAAGGCCCTTCCGTGGGCCACGCCCCTGCATGGACTCGAAGCCCCGCCCCATCCCCAGGCCCCGCCTCCCTGACGCCTGCCCTATCCACATCCTGGGTCCCGTCCCAGCCTGCCAGAATCCCCGCCCCTCTCCCAAGCCACGCCCCCAACCGAGCCACACCCGTTACCTGAGCCCCGCCCCTCCATCTAAGCCACGCCCCAGCCTGGGCCTGCTCCTGCCCCCCAGCTTCTGATCCTAAGCTTGCAGGGGTCCTGGGTCCCAGCGCCCCCCACACCCTGCTTCCCGCTCCTGGCCTCCGCAGGCCCCTGCGAGCCGGGCGAGGTGGCGCTGCCGCACGTGGCGCCCGCCGTGCGCCTGCTGGAGGGCGAGGAGGAGCCGGCGGGGCCGCTGGAGGAGAGCTGCGGGCGCCTGCTGCGCACCTTGCAAGGGGCGCGGCGGGTGGCCCGGGATGCGCCCAGGTACCGCCGGGCGGCAGCAAGGCGCCTGCGAGGTGAGCAGGTCCAGGGACCCAGGGGTCCAAGGGTCCAGAGGCCCAGGGGTCCAAGGGTCCAGAGGCCCAGGGGTCCAAGGGTCCAGCGGACCAGAAGCGCTGGGCCATCCCCTCGCCTGCAAGGTGAGCACTTCCAGGGGCATTTCCTCCCCGGAGGCCCCTGGGTACCCGCTCCCCGCCCCTCCTGCGTCCTACACGGACTGGGTCCCCCTGCAGGATGCGCACCCCTGGGCCTGCCCAAGCAGAGCCTCCCGGGGCCCCTAAAGGACATTCCAGCATCCACCCTCCTCCACTCCACTCGCCCCTAAGCGCTCGGAGCCACCCTGGGCTTGGAAGACCGTCCCCCCCACAGGCTGGCCCAAGCCGGGGTGACCTGCCCACTCCCACACTCCCACACGAGGTCAGCCTGCACATTAACCTCCTGGGCAGCCCTGCCTCGGGCCCCAGTAACCACCTGCACTCCAGCACCTGGAGCCGCCCAGGCGCCCCACCCAACATTCCATAGCGACCCAGTTCCTAGGTCCTCCCCCACCCAATCATCCCATCCAAGGGGGCAGAGTCCCCATGGGGCCTCAGCTGGGTCAAAGTTCTCCCGGCCAGCAGGTGCGGGGGAGGGGTGAGGCAGGTGCCTGGGCCCTGCACCTCCCAGGTGCCACAGCTCACCTGGCCCTGTCTTGTCAGGATTCCAGCCGGACCCGCTGCTGAGGGAGGCCTTCACCACCAGCTTCGTGCAGCGGCTGCTGTGGGGGAGCCGGGGTGCTAGGGCTCCACGCAGGGAACGCCTGGACAAGTTCCAGGGGGTCCTCAGGGCCCTGTCACAGCGGCTGGAGCCGGATGGCTGAGCATGGATCCCCCAAAAGGCAAGGATGTACAAACGCACTGGAGGGAGGCATGCCAGTCAGCCCCACGCCACCCCTGCTTCTCTGTGAACTGGACCCTGCACCGCCCTCAACCCTCCAACCTTAACCTTAGCTGTGTAGGGGAAGAGCATTGGGGCCCTTCATCCCCCTACCCGTAAGGTCCAAGGCCACAGCTTTCTAGAACTTCTGCTTTTAATATATAATATAAAACGACACGGCCCACGCCAAGAGGTGGGAAGATGGGGGGGTACAAGAGTATGTACAACAGGTGGTAGAAGGCACGGTGTTGTGTGTGTGTGGGATGAGGGGTCCACCTGGGGCGGCAGGTGGCCTTGGGGAGTGAGGGGGCGGTGGGCACAGCGCGGATTACACAGGTGTCAAGCTGAAGCCACGAGGGGGGCAGGAATAAAGTGCATGGGTCCAGGGGCGCCCGCCCCCCACCCCCGTGGTCCAGCAGCAGCAGCAGCTACAGCGGCAGCAGCCATCACCTCCCCAACTGCCCCCCCAAGCCGGCGCCCGCCTCGGGCCGGCCTCAGTTAAGCGACACTCGGAGGTAGGAAGTGGGTACGTAGCCTTCGCCGCCCTGTTTCCTCCGCACCCGCGTCCAGCCGTCCCCTTTATCTTCTTCGATGAGGCTCAGGTCCTCCCCCTCCGCCATGGAGATGGTGCCCTCGCTGGAGCCTGGGGACCCAGAGGGGGATGAGCGGGTGCCTGGCCCGAGGGGGAGGGAAGCAAGGAGGGCTGCCCAGCCCGCTGCCCACCTTCAAAGTGGTAAATGGCTACACAGTGGCCAATGGGGGACGCCGGCTCTTCCTCAAAATCCTCATCAAACTCCGTGTAGATGGGGGTGTCCTGCCCTTCCTCTGAGGACGTGGGCTCCTGGGAGCTGCAGACAACCAGGAGATGAGGAGGGAGCAAGCTAACAAGAGCCGGGCAGGGGCAAGGCCCTTCCTGGGCCCCTCCGGCCGCACCCCCCTCCCCCCCCCCCCCGTTCACCTGGCCTTATTGTCATCCTGCCCTTCGGTCTTGTGGCTGTCGCTGTCGGGTGGGGCACTGACTGGTGGGTCTGGGGGTCGCGCGTGGCGGCCCAGGCTATCCCCTCGGTTGCTTAGGACTCGGCTCTCGGCTTCGGCCAGCCAAGTCTGGAGAAGGTGGGGGGGAGGTGATGGGAGGCCGCCGGTGGAGGACTCCAGCTTGGGTGGGTCCCAGGGCAGGGCTGTGGGGTCAGTTCTGAGCTCACCCATGCACACCCAGAGCCCTCATGAGGAACAGCTGGAGTCCCAGCCCCCACCTCTCCCGCTCCACTCCCTCCAGGCAGGCAGGCAGGCGGCCAGGCGAGGCCATGACTCAAGCCTGGTCCCAGAACCGCTCCTTACCTCATACTTCTGCACTTCCAGCTTCAGTCTTTCGATGTTGCTTAGCGTCTCTGCAATCTGGGGCTCCAGGCTGGCGGGGTCCCCCATCTGGGGGGTCTTCTCATACACGTCCTTCATTCTCTTTAAGGCTTCCCTTCAGGGGCACCACAGGGAGAGAGAGCGAGCGAGCACGCCATCAGAGGCTGTATTGTGTACTGTGATTCCCGTGTGAATTTACAAAAAAACACAACTCGGGGAGGAGCCCAGGGCTGTGGCGCATCTGGTTAAGCCACCGCCTGCAAGCACCAGCATCCCATAGGGGCTCCAGTTCTAATCCCGGCAGCTCCACTTCCCATCCAGCTCCCTGCTTGGTGCCTGGGAAAGCAGTGGAGGACGGCATAAAGCCTTGGGACCCTGTACTCGCGTGGGAGACCCGGAGGAGGCTCCTGGCTCCTGGCTTTGGATTGGCTCAGCTCCAGTTGTTGCGGCCACTTGGAAGAGTGAACCAGTGGATAAATTTGCCTTTCCAATAAAAAGATAAATCTTAAAAAAAAAATTGATATGAGTCATTTTTGAAATCACACACCCTAAATTTCCTAGAAAATACGTAATTGGGGTGGGGGGGAATGTTGTAGATTAAAAGCAAAAAAGGGTTCTGCACTCGATGGGCACGCATCCGGCCTTCCGATTTGCCTACATTTCTGCAGCAGGTGGGTGGCAATGCTTACAAAAAAAGGTCTGTGGGCCGTAGCAGCCCTGGGCTCCCGGACTCCTGAGCCCCCAGCACCCTGAGAGAAGCCAGCAGAAGGGAGGCAGACACTGTGACAGAGCTGCACCCTGAGTTCCAAGGCAGACCCCACAGCAGCCGACATAAGCTATTTGGGTCTGCAAGACGTGGTCAATTAAAAAACAAAAATGAATCACATTGGCTGCCCAGTGGCCCAGCGGCAGGCGTCTCTTCCGCTTACATAACAAAACTGGGAAGAGAAACTTGTAGCTTGGGGAAAAAAAATATGACCAAATTCTGGCAAAGTGTTTTATTGTTAATATTTTTGAAGTGTTTGAGCCCTTGGGTGGAAAACCATTTGCTTCTTTGTTTTGGGTTGCTGGGTTGGTATCGAACCAGCTTTGCGTGGCTGAGTGTGTGTGTGTCCTAAAGCATTTCACAGGGGCAGAATGCGTCTCAGATGACGTGTGTCACACAGCCTGTGGGAAGGGGGCCGTTCTGTGACCTGCAGTGGGTGCACGAGGCCGTGCAGCCGGCACCTTCTGGAACAGTCTGCGTACCCCGAGACTGGCCTGGCTGTGGTTTTGTATTGAAGATCCGTAGCGAGGAAACACAGGCCCCTCATTTTGGGCTCCTCTCTGCTCCCCGATCAGAATCAAGATCCTGTAAGTTTTCTAAATACTTTTTGTTTTAAAGGCGATTTCTGCTCTTTTTCTGTTTGCTGGAATGACTTGTGAGAGGATGGGACAAGCCAGCGTTACGGAGCAGCCTGGGACACTGGAGTCCCCTATCGGATGGCCACTTGGGGTCCCGGCTGCTCCACTTCCCATCCAGCTCCCTGCCGATGTGGGAAAGCAGTGGAAGACGGCTCCCTGCGTCCATGTGGGAGAGCCAGGCAGAGCCCTGGCCTTTGAGACTGCTCATATCCAGTGAACCAGCAGCTCAGAGGCTTCTCTAACTCTACCCTTCAAATCTATAGATAAACCTTGACCTCTTGGTTCACAGTGCGGTTGGCGTCACCTGGAAACGCACCAGGCCTGCTCGGGGGTGGCACCCGTCGGCCAGCGGACCTGCTTCCAGGGCCACTTCCTTACCTCTGGTCTATCTCCTTCTGGAGCTCTCGCCCGCGCTCCTCCAGCTGCTGCTGAAGTCGCTTCCTCTGCTGCTCGGGCGGCAGGTGGCTGAAGTCCTCGGTGACCACTGTCTGCAGGGGGGAGGCGGGGTGGGAAGGGGAGGGAATGTGAGCCCCTGGCTCTTCAACGGCCGGGCTGCTTTGCACACTCTGTGGACACACACACACACACACACACACACGAGTCCATGTGCCTCCCCAGCCGCGGTTCTGGGGGCATGGGGGGGCAGCCATGCAGAGAGCCAAGCAAGGCAGGAGGGGGCCCGGCCGCCCCCCGGGGGGGCGCACTTACCCCACGGGCACCTCGGAGGCTGCGGAAGGATGCTAGCCGCGGTTTGACCGACTTACTGATCTCGCTCAGTAGGGCCAAGGGGTCGAGGCCGGAGCGGGGGGACGGGGGCCCGTTAGGGAGTGCCGAGGGCAGTGAACCCCCCGACGGGGAGAAAGGTGGGGGGCGCGGCTACCGGCGGGGGCCAGGGAATGGGAGGAGAAGAGGTGAGGCCAGGGGTCAGGGTTGGGGTATGTGTGTGTGTGTGTGTGTGTGTGTGTGTATGTGTGTATGTGTGTGTAGTGAAGGAGGAGACAGAGAAAAGATGAAAACAATCAAGAAAAATTAAAAAAAAAGAGACAAGAAAAGAAAAAAACACGGTTAAGAAAAAAACACAACTTAAGATATACAATTATACTCAGAAGAGCTGTGCAAGAGTAGACAGGAATTCCAGAGAGGGGATGTGGCTGTGAGCTGGGAGGCCAGACGCCCCCTACCCACCTGCACCTCCTGGTGTCCCCTCTGACCCTGCTGTCGCCTGCCCGCCCACCTGACTTCCCAGCTCACACAGCAGCAGCGGGCAAGGGGAGGGAGGCAGCTCAGAGGAAGGGGTGCATGGTGGGAGATGAGCAGAAAGGAAGGGGGCCTGCAGGTGCCCGCGCCAAGGATGGCTCTTTGGAAAATCCAAGGTCCGGGTGGAGGATGGAGGAAGAGGAGGAGGATTGTTGAAGGCACAGACTGGGAGGAGAGGTGGGGTTTGTTTGGGAAACAAAGTTGTGGGTGGAGGGGAGTGCATAGGATTAGAGGAAACCCAAGGGGGCTTCCAGCCAGCGGTGTCCCGAACCCCACAAGTAGGTCTTCTCTCCTGGCAAGTGGCAGGCTGACACCACAGGCTACCACACCCCCCCACACACACCCCTCCCCGTCTCAGGGGACTCCCCATCCGTCCTCCTTCCCTCCAACCCGGGCTGGCAGCCAAGGGGAAAATTCCTGCCGGGGACTCTGCGTCCAGGCGGCCGGGGTGGAGTCAGTGGGTCCCATTCCGCCCCCCTACACACACACACCGTCCACTTCCAGTCCAGCTCCCCTCCCACCTTGGTTTTCTTGCCGAAGGGCCAGCGCTTGGCCCGGCTGCGACCCTGGCCACGGAGCTCAGGCCGCGCATCCGAGGGGGTGCCCAGGCTGCTGTCAGATGGCGCGCGGTTCATTGGCTGGCTGAAGTCTTCAAATTCCACGTCGCCAGGCCTCACGAAGCCAGATTTGTGCAGTTCTATGAGGAGCTGGGAGTCCTGGCGGGATGGGGGTGTGTGTGTGTGCGGGCGGTCAGCGATGCGGAGGCATGTAATTCTGGGGTGTTCCCCCCCCCCCCGTCTTCACCATCCCGCCCCTGGACCCGGCTGAGGCACCCACGTTCTTGGCGTCCACGGCTTCGGCCGCCACCTTCATGCCTTCCAAGCACTTGGCAATGATGGGGCCCACCTGCAGCTCCGCCTCAGCCAGGAGCCCATAGCCGGCCCCCAGGCGGGAGGCCCGACGCTCATCCAGGTCCTGCAGCTTCTGCAGGGGTGATGGGGGGGAGGGGGAGGACAGAGGTGGCTGACGGAGGGGAGGGGTGACTCACTCCGCAAACACGAGGCTGCTCCTCAAGCCGGCCCCGCCCCCAAGCCCCAAAGGCAAACAAACAGATTCCAACGGTGGGAGCAGACCCGGGAAGACCCTCCCTGGGCCCCTAGGAGAGTCAACATTGCTAGATAACGGTGTGTGTGTGTGTGTGTGTGTGTGTGTGTGTGTGTGTGCAGGGACAGACAAATCAGACTTCTTCCCCACGTGGTAGGAGCTGGGGCTTAGGGGAACAAGCTGGCTCCTTGCTAGTATGTTGCCTTTGGGTCTAGGGGTTGGGGGACTTCATGGCTGGGGTTCTGCGGGAGGTGTAGGAGCTGGTTGGGGGGAGTGTGGGTGATGGCGCTTGGCCGTGGCTCTCACATCGAAGACCTGGGGCATCTGCGAGAAGTAGAAGTGAGCCTGCTCGCGGTTGAAGCGCTGCAGCTGAGCCGCGTACTCGTTCTTGCTTTCCTCGGCCATGTGACTCCGCAGATGGGCCTGCTGCTTGGCCTGAGAGGGCACAGGGGGGCGGTGGGGTGTCGGGTGGCTGAGTGGCCGGCCAGCCAAAGCCCACCCAGGTGCCCAGTCGGCCCTGGCAACCCCCCACATGCCCCTATACAACGGAGGAACACGTGCAGGCACGCACACAGCGCACACACCTTCTCCACGTCGGCCTTGGTGGCGTTGATGTCCTGGTCCAGGCGCTCGGCCGTCTGGGCCGCCTTCTCCGCCTCCCGACAGTCTCGCTCGAACTTGCGCTTGCTCTGGGGAGGAAGCCAGAAAAGCAGCCTGAAGGGGCTGCCGGTGGACCCCCGCCTCTCACAGCCCAAGCTGGGGGGACCCCGGGGAGGACAGGAAATCCCACCCTCCGCTCCGCCTCTCCCAGGCCAAGCTGGGGGGACCCCGGGGAGGGCAGGAAATCCCACCCACGGCCCTGTCTCTTACGGTCTCCAGCTGTTTCAAGCCGTTCTCCAGCTGCTGCTGGGCCCGCCGGCCCTCCTGGAAGTGCTGCGTGAAGACCAGCGCGGTGAGGCACGCATGCATGCGCTGTGGGGCTTGCTGGGTGGAAAGGGGGACCCTCAGCCAGCTCCCCCCTTGCACCCCAACACCTCACCATCTTGCGTTCCTGTTTCATCTCCTGCGAGTACTTGGCCAGCTCGAGGCACACGCGTAGGCTGAGGTTCTCAGCTACCAGTTCCCGCTGGCCGGCAAAGTCATTGACTTCCTGAAGGATCTGTACAAAGGACTGCTGCTGGCTGAACCTGGGGACACGGGGGGGGGGGAGGGAAGGGATGAAGAGGTTCCCCCCCCCGGGGACCACCACCACACAAGACACGCAACCCCGAAGCAGAGATGGGATTCTGCTCCATAACCCTGACTGCCCTCCACCCGACTCCAGGCTGCAACAGGTGTGCGGAATTCCGGATGTTTTAGAAAGCAGGCAATGAGCAGGGCTTAGACACCTCGTCCAGCGGGCTGCGGGTGGCCTAGGACTAAGGACGTGGCCAGCGCCATGGTGCAGCAGGCTAATCCTCCACCCTGTGGGCGCCAATTCTATTCCAGGCTGTTCCACTTCCCATCCAGCTCCCTGCCTGTGGCCTGGGAAAGCAGTGGAGGACGGACCCTGTACCCGCGTGGGAGACCCAGAAGAAGCTTCTGGCTCCCGATCAGCTCAGCTCCAGGCATTACAGCCACTTAGGGAGGGGAGCTGAGTGAGGGGGCTGCTTCCAGGGCTCCTCTCCACCAAGGATCCAAAACTGTGTCTCATGAGACACAGTGCAAAGACGGCAGGTGCAGTCCAAATCCTGCGTGCACATGCCCATCCAGGGAGGCAGGCAGCAGGGGACCGCTAAGGCTTGGGGTCCCTACCCTCTCAACGTGAGAAAGCCAGCCTGGCCCAGGTCTGGCTCTTGTGGGTCTGTGAAGAATTACAACCAGCACAGCTGGGAGCACTCTCTCTCCCTCCCTCCATCACCCCCCCTTGAGACGGGCAGTGTTCGCCTGTCATCTAGCCCGGTGGATGGAGCAGCCCAGCCCAGGTGGGCAGTGATGGTTTACAACGTATTGCTCAGGGAACAGCAGGTGCACATGGGGGAGGGGGAGGGTCTGTCTACCCCACAGGTGACTTGGATAACTCCAAGTTGTTCCTAGCTGCCAGTGACTTAGCAAACTTTTCTGATTCCGAGAACTGCTTTGGATTTGGGCAGTGAGGGACTTGGAATCATGTGGAGGGGGCAGGCGAACGGGCGGGGCTGTGGCAGCATAGGGAGTGACCTCACGCCACCTCCCAGCCAAGCCTGGCACCCACTTCGCAGATGAGACAAACCAAGGCTTGGAAGAGTCCACTCCTCTCACCCCACCCCACTCCACCCCCTGGTTCAAGGCTGCTTGCTCTGTAACCTGCAAGGGCCAGCAGCAGCTGGTCCAGGACTCCAACCTGGAAGGTCCCCCCCCACCCCTCTCCAGGGCCCAGCTCTGTACCCCAAGTCCTCATCCTTACTTGGCCTCGGGGTCATCTTTGGGAAGTCGTTTGGGCAAGTATTTCTTCACCAGATTCCTAAGGGGGGGGAGGAGGTAGACAACAGAGGCCGCAGACTGAGCCCCCCCACACACCCCTGAGCTGCTCCAGGCTGCACCCCGGGTGCGGGGGGCCTCACCGCAGCTGCTTGGCATAGGCCTGTTCCACCTCCGAGCGTTCCCGCACAAACTTCACGTATCTGTCCAGCAGGTCCAGCCCCCACTGCGTGTGGCGCTCCAGGACCTCAAACTGGTCCTGGGGGAGGCAGGGACGGGGCGGGAGAAGGGGGAAGAGAGTGCGTCCAGGTCAGAACTGTGCCCTCCGTGGCCCCCCTGCAGGCCAGCCGGCTGGCCCTGGGAGGAGTGACTTCCAGGCGCCGCCCCGGAGACAACGCACGGGGCGGGGAGGGGATGGGGGGGAAGGCAGGAAACTGGCGGGAACACCCCCCTCCCTTTCCCGGGAAGGGCCGGAGCCACCACCCGGGGGTCGCCTACAGGACGACGGGGTCTCCTGTGCACGCCTCCTAGCTGGCCCTGAAGGGTGGGCGGGCAGGCAAGAGGGGCACAAAGCCACTCGCCAGCCGCCACCCTCCAGCTACCACCACCCCCCTTCGCCCCGGCTCCCCTAATCCCCCCTAGATTCCGGAAAATCCGGCCTGCCCAGCGTGAGTCAGGAGGACACGGATCTCTGGCAGTTCGTGGGGTGCCCCCTTAAACTCTCCAGAGGCCGGTGTTGGGGGGGTTACCCGAGCAGCCACGTCCCCCACTCTCCCCCGCCCCCACTCCCGGCACCACCACCATGCATGTCTCAGTTTCTCCTTCTTAGCTCTGGAAGGAAGAGGAGGAGGAGGAGGAGGGCGGGCTGGGAGTGACCAGAGAGGGCATAGGGTCGGAGGTCGGGATAGGACAGACTTAGGGAGGGAATCGGGGGGCTTTCAGGGCCTCAGGTTCCACAGGGCAAGGGTGT
Organism: Ochotona princeps; assembly: GCF_030435755.1. Classification (NCBI taxonomy): domain Eukaryota; kingdom Metazoa; phylum Chordata; class Mammalia; order Lagomorpha; family Ochotonidae; genus Ochotona; species Ochotona princeps. The sequence goes on from NW_026699527.1 coordinate 176,469, forward strand.
GGGGTGCGGGCAGCCCCGCCCTGGGTCCCCCTGGCTCTCGGCGCCCCCGGGGTACTCATCAGAGGCAGCTGGGAGATGCTGGGGCGGCCCTTGTAGGTCCCACGTGGGGGGGGGGAAGGGGTGGCCAGAGGGTCCCCTCCTCCTCTCTGCCCTCCATACACAGCCGGGCGGCAGCGGCGGCGCGGGCAGGAGCCCAGGGGCCGTAAGATAAGCCGCGCGGCCGGGCCCGGGTGCCCAAAAATAGGTGACCTCTCCCGGCCGCCCCAGGGCCTGGTCCTTTCCTTGGGAGTCTGGGCCAGCCCCGTGCCTCAGTTTACCCCAGGCCGCTCCCGCCATTGTTATGGATGAGGGATACTGGTCCTGAGACGCCCGCTCCTCCCTCCCCTTCTACCCACCTCCCCCACCCAGAAACTCCCGAGTGACTCCGGGTGCACGGGGAACGCGTGGGGTGTCCTACCCCAGCACCACCACCACCACCACCCCCCCAAAAATCCAGCCTGGGAAGCAAAGAGGAGCCGGGCGAGAGGTGGGAAAGCCTTAAGTCGCGGCCCGGGGAACTTGGAGAAAGGCCGTGTCGGGACTCACCCACAACTCGGTGCCCCAATCCATGCTGCTCCCGCCGCCGCCGCCGCCAGCTACCCTCCCTCCCTCCCTCGCTGCTTCCCTCCCTCCCTCCGCGGCCGGGGGCGGAGCGCCCGGCCACGCCCCCAAGGTCAGGGCACGCCCCCAGCGGCGAGGACACGCCCCGGCCGCGCAGCGACACGCCCATCACCCGCGAGGACACGCCCTAGCACCGTGGGCGGGGCCCGACATGCGCCACGCCCCCCTCTCGTCCCACCCCTTAAAGGGCCAGCCCGCACTTTCAGACCCTCGCCCCGCCCCACAGCAGGCGTCCACTCGGCCCGTCCCGTCCCCCTCCCGCTCCTCCCCGGCTCCTGGCGCTCCATCCGGCCGCAGGGAGCAGGCGAGAAGGACTTCGATCCAGTCCGGCCTGGCCGCATCCTCTGTCCCTCCCACCTAGGACAGGCTGCCCTTGGGGCGGCCAAGGAGGCGTGCTCGAGCCTCGGGGAAGGCGTGCGCCCCGCACCCCCGCAGCTCCCACCCCTGGGGCGCCATGCCCCGCACCCCCGACACCCTCGGAGCGCCATCCCCGCACCCCCGCAGCTCCCACCCCTCGGGGCGCCATCCCCCGCACCCCCGCAGCTCCCACCCCCTCGGGGCGCCATCCCCGCACCCCCGCAGCTCCCACCCCTCGGGGCGCCATCCCCCGCACCCCGGCAAGGAGGCCGCGGGGAGCCACAGGACGGCCCCTGGAGCCTGGCCCCGCCGCCAGGTGCACCGGGTCAGCACCCGAGGCCTCAGGCACTCCGCCTCAACGAGCCGAGGGTCAGGGGGTTCACGAGGCTACATTTCGGGGTTCGGGATCTGGGGTGAGCCCCTGAGATCAGAGGTCATCCCGGGGCCAGGCCTGGGCCACCCCGTGTTCGGGGGCGACCAGGGGGTGCAGCGAGACTGGAGGGTTCCCCAAAAAGATGCACGCGTGGACCCCACGGTCCCCGGGGCGGGGAAGGAGGGCATCCCGGGAAATGTAGTTCCTTCGTGGCGTGTCGGCCGTGATGGCATTGTGGGAAATGTAGTCCTAGGCCGTTACAAGCTGCCAGAGAGGAATTCCGCTTAGCGAGCC